>NW_025353690.1:0-8911 GCF_016433145.1 Gracilinanus agilis
AAGGAAGGAAGGAAGGAAGGAAGGAAGGAAGGAAGGGAAACATAGTATGTTTTGTTCTGCATTCAGATTCCATCAATTCTTTCTCTGGAGGAGGGTGGCATTTTTCATCATGAACCTTTGGGATTGATTTCTGAGTATAGCTAGGTCATTCACAGTTGTTCATCAAATAATATTGCTGTTGCTGTGTATGTTATGGTTCTGCTCACTTCTCTTAGTATCAGTTAATGTAAGCCTTTCCAGGTTTTTCTAAAATCATTCTATGCAGATGACTTTCAGGACTATTTATATAGCCTTAACCTTTCTTTGAAACTCCAGTCTTTTATCACCAACTACTTTCTAGACATTTCATATCTATGTTCACAACTCTCCTAGTATGCCTCTTCTCTTTAGTCACATAGTAACTGTTGTTCTTTAATCCTGTCCAACTCTTCCTGACTCCAGTTATAGTTTTCTTTAGCAAAGATTCTGAAATGATTTGCTATTTCTTTTTCCAGCTCATTTTACAGAGGCAAATGGGGATAAGAGACTTGTTCAGGATTACATAGCTAGTAAGTGTCCGAGGCTGGATTTGAACTCAGGTCTTCTGGATTCCAGACCTGGTGCTCTATATACTGTGCCACCTAGTTGCCCAATTGCCACCCCAGTAGAACCCTATTACCTTGTGCTTACACTACTTCAATAGCCTGATTGGATGGTCTTCCAATTCAGTCTTTCCTCATTCAGGTCCGTCCTCCATTCAACTGCCAAAGTAATATTCCTTTTTTAAAAAACTTTTCTAAAATCTTTACCTTCAATACAAAATGACTGCCTCCAAGACAGAGGAACAGCAACGGTAGAAGGGAAAAAGGTGTTTTGTATGATTGTTCTTGTTAATTAAAAGGGCTGGCCCTTTTCCCCTTCTCTTCTTCACTCCTTCCGGTTCTTTTTGGAAGGTGGAATATTTTACCATTTCTCTGAACCTCTGTGGAAGGGTAGTTATTGAAGAAAAGCTGGGCAACTGCTTTTGATTTCTGGCAATCACTTTTATTTTTATGCAAACTTGGATTTTCAAGAAGTTTTTCACCCAGAAATGCAGAACTAAATGCCCAGGGCAAGGTAAATCAGGAGACAAAGTGTGGAGTAAGAGATGAATTTGGACCAAAGGAATGTTCTTAAGCTTAGCTTCTCAAGTGAGGGTTCAAACTTTCCTCCCCTCCCCCTCCAAAAAAAAAAAAGCTGAAAGAATTTGCTTCTTGTAGAGCTTCATAGATTTAAAGATAGAAGACACCTTGAAGGCCATTTAGTTCTTACAGGTATTACAGGTAAGGGAATAAACCCAAAGACAACAAATGACTTGCTCAAGGTCACAAACATGAAAAGTGGCAGAGCTTGGATTTGAACTCATGTGCTCTGAATCCAGATTTGGCATTCATTCTAATCCTGGAGGGTAAGTAGGAGTAAGGGAAAGATGGAGACATCCTGATCTCTGGTAATGAATTGAGTTTGGGGAGTCAATTGGCCTACAAGATCAAGATTGAACACCTAGTATCCCTGGGCTGACATGACAACCCTGAATATGTATTTTGTATGATACTGTATTTTGGCTTCTTTGGTTTGCCCTCTTATAAAATACCTTTGTTTCAACATAAATGAGATTTTATAAAAACAGTACACTCATCAAGAATATGCAGGAGAATAAAGGTTGATTCTACATCTGAAACATACTCCCTCTGTGAACATGGACAAGTTACTTAATCTTCTTGAGTCTCAGTTTCCTCATCTGTAAAATGGAAGACTAGGACTAGATGGACTCTTAAGTCCCTTCCAACTCTGGACTTATGGTTCTAAGCTTCTATAAGATTATTTAGAAAGATAGGCATTATTAGTTGGGGCAGGGCATCAGAAAAGGTTCTATGTAGGTAGGTAGGTACCACTCCACCCTGACACTATCCAGAAACTAGAAGATTCCCTACCAAACCCTCCTTCTTTGTGTTGGCAGAGAAGTTTTCATCAGATGGAACCACTTAACCCATATTAAAGGACTAATGATAAAAGCACCCTACACAAATCCATCATAGAATTCTTTGGATGGAAAGCACTATGTGACAGTGAAGTCAAGAAGATGCTACTCAGTCACTACCTTCTGTATAAATCCTTTCCTGACTCCTGCAAATGCACTGTAACCTTCCTATGAAATGACTTTATATTTAACTACTTTATATAGTTTTACATTCATTAACTTTATACATAGCCTTCATTTATCTATTATTATGTATTTGCTTTTTTGGGCAGCTAGGTGGCACAGCGTATAGAGTGCCAGGCCTGGAGTCAGGAAGATGAATCTTCCTGAATTCAAATCTGGCCTCAGACAGGTACTAGTTGTGTGACTCTGGGCAATTCACTCAACCTTGTTTTCCTCAGTTTCCTCATCTGAAAAAAAAATGAACGGGAGAAGAAAATGACAAACCACTCTAGTATCTCTGCCAAGAAAATCTCAAATGAGATCAGAAAGAATCAGATATTACTGAAATGGCTGAATGACAAATATATTTATTTAGATATGTATGGATTTCCCCTATTAGATTATAAACTTCTTGTGAATGTGGATTATTTCTTCCCTTTTTTTATTGTGATTAGTGTGAAAGTGTTCTTTCTATCTAATCCAACTGGTGAACAAACTCAGAAAGTTTTTTGTGGAGTAGCCTTCAAAGCAAAAAAGATATATTTAGGGAGCAAGAATATTAGGCAAACACTTTATAACTATATCCTTACCTTTAAATATATTACCTTCCCATTCTATTAAAACATCTGGAGTCACTGAATCTAGCTTCTAATCTTGGCCCTTGCCACTTACATGTGTGACCTTGGACAAAGATTCTATCCAGGTTACTAGAAGCCCTCTTAACACCTCTGAATGAATGACTTCCACTGATCCCCTCAAAGTGATCTCTCTGAAGCTCCAGTTACTTGAAAGCTATTTAAAAGGAACCCTCAAGTGGTAGAGAAAGATATCAGGGAATCAGAAGGATCAGGGAGAAGGTGCTATCAGAAAGAGATTATCAAGAGACAGAGAGATAGACAGGGAGACAGCAGAGACAGAGAAAGTTCTGGGAGACAGCAAAGTAAAGATAAAGGGAGAGGCCGGGAGAGGTGGAGAAAGAAGTCATTTGTGGATCAGGCAGAAACTCAGCCTACCAGATTTTTCTCTGAAAATCCTAAACTAGGAACACTTTGAAGGCAGAATCCAGTTGATGCACTCTGGATCCCACTTATTTGAAACCTGAACAGAGAGCAACACACAAACTCTGGGAACATGAGAAAACGTCCCATGATCCCTTTAAATTTTCCCTCTCAGTGAAAATGAAATTAAAGTGAGTAAAGAAAACCACCAACAATGCTATTCAATAAATATTTATTTGTGAAGGGCCCACTGACCAAAATATATTGATTACAGCAGAAGCAAGCCTAAAAGGGAAGTACTCTCTCCACCCAAAAAGATACAGCTGCTAAATATTTTCCCTCCTCAAAGTAGGAAGTCTTCTTTCTCTTCTGGGTCTGACATGCAGAGAAATTCAATTCAACCAGCTGCAATTCTTTGTTTTTGGTTTTCAGGTTTTTGTTTGTTTATTTGTCTTTAGTTTGAATTAGTGATTTCAACTAGCTGTGGAGAACTCCCTCTATCAGTGTAGATGGGGAAACTCTTGTTATTTACAGTATTGTAGTGACTAGAACATTGAGATACCAAGAAACATGCCAAGGATCTGGCCTCCACCTGGGTATCATCAATTAGATTAGAATGAGTCTTCCAGTCTCAGGACAAATCTAACCATTACGCCACATTGCTTCTCAGTCTTACAAAAAATACAGTAAGTTCCTTCTACAAGACAAGCACTGCACTAGGCACTAGAAATATAAAGATGTTAAACTGTACTATAAAGCAGCAGTCATCAAAATGGTATGGTACTGGCTAAGAGACAGAAGGGAGGATCAGTGGGTAAGTAACTTGGGGTAAGTAACATCAGCAAGACAGTGTATGATAAACCCAAAGAGCCCAACTTTTGGGACAAAAATCCACCATTTGACAAAAACTGCTGGGAAATTTGGAAAACAATATGGGAGAGAATAGGTTTAGATCAACATCTCACACCCTACACCAAGATAAATTCAGAATGGGTGAATGAATGACTTGAATATAAAGAGGGAAATTATAAATAAGTTAAGGGAACACAGAATAGTTTACTTGTCAGACCTCTGGGAAAGGAAAGATTTTAAAACCAAGCAAGAGTTAGAGAAAATTACAAAATGTAAAATAAATGATTTTGATTACATCAAACTAAAAAGCTTTTGTACAAACAAAAACAATGTAGCCAAAATCAGAAGGGAAACAACAAATTGGGGGAAAAATCTTTATAACAATAAACTCTGACAGGGGTCTAATTACTCAAATATACAAGGAGTTAAACTAATTGTATAAAAAATCAAGCTATTCCCCAATTGATAAATGGGCAAGAGACATGAATAGGCAATTTTCAGATAAAGAAATCAAAAGTATCAATAAGCACATGAGAAAGTGTTCTAAATCTCTAATAATTAGAGAAATGCAAATCAAAACAACTCTGAGGTATCACCTCATACCTAGCAGATTGGCCAAAATGAAAGAAGGGGAGAGTAATGAATGTTGGAGGGGATGTGGTAAAACTGGGACATTAATGCATTGCTGGTGGAGTTGTGAACTGATTCAACTATTCTGGATGGCAATTTGGAACTATGCTCAAAGGGCTATAAAAGAATGCCTGCCCTTTGATCCAGCCATACCATTGTTGGGTTTGTATCCCAAAGAGATCATACATAAACAGACTTGTTTGAAAATATTTATAGCCGTGCTTTTTGTGGCAAAAAAACTGGAAAATGAGGGTATGCCCTTCAATTGGGGAATGGCTGAACAAATTGTGGTATATGCTGGTGATGGAATACTATTGTGCTCAAAGGAATAATAAACTGGAGGAATTCCATATGAACTGGAAAGACCTCCAGGAACTGATGCACAGTGAAAGGAATAGAGCCAGAAGAACATTGTACCCAGAGACTGATATACTGTGGTAAAATCGAATGTAATGGACATCTGTACTAGCAGCAATGCAATGACCCAAGACAATTCTGAGGGATTTATGGAAAAGACGCTACCCACATTCAGAGGAAGAACTACAGGAGTGGAAACATAGAAGAAAAACAACTGCTTGAACACTTGGGTTGATGAGGACATGATTGGGGATGTAGACCAGAAAAGACCACACCTATATAACTATCAACAATTTGGAAATAGGTCTTGATCAATGACACATGTTAAAACCAGTGGAAATACACATCTGCCATGGGGGTGAGGGGGAAGTGGGGGGAGGTGAAGGGGAAAGTAAGAGCATGAATTATGTAACCATGTTAACTTTTAAAAAAATAAATATTAATAAATGCTTAAAAAAAAAGAAATACAAAGATGAAAAACTACATGTCTCTGTGCTTGAGGAACCAAGGATGGATACCCAAATTAATTGAAGGTACAAAGTCCATTACAAAGGTGACTTGTCCCCTAGCCTCAGTAACCAGAAGGGTCTAGAGCTTATAATATTACAGGGCTGGAAGGAGCCTTGGAAATCAATCTCCTCTTTGAAAAACAATTTTTAAAATTTTCTTGTTTGTTTGTTACATTGTTTCTCAATTTTCTAATTTTCTTCTAACCACTGCTTCCCTAGATTCTACCCCTTCTACAATCCCTCCCTTAATTTTCTTAATTATAAATCCTCTTATGCTCCTAGTTGTTCATCAATTTACCATTCTAAGCATCCTTCCTTTATCCTTCTTATCCTCTTATTTCTTAACATAAAGAACCTCTATTATTCCTTCCCTAATATTATCTCCTCTTTTCTGAGTATGAGGAAATTGATATCCAGGAAAATCAAAGTGACTTGCCCAAGATCACTTAGTCCAACCCCTTCATTTTATAGATGAGAAAACTGAGGCCGGGAGAGTTGGTGGTTTGTCTAATATTTCCGAAGCAGAAAGAAGCAACAGAATTTGAATTCTTCAAATTCAATGTTCCTTCTCTGTCACTATTAACGGACAGCTAGATTGGTGCAATTCAGTTAACTAGCCAGTGATAGAACTAAGATTAGAAACTGGAGAACACTGTGAACAATTCTTATAGAATCTAGTTAATCCCTTAGCTACCTGGGATAAACCTGAGCTCTCTGATGGCAAAGAGAGAAAAAAATTATTTATATATTACATTATATGTGTATGTATATACACATATATTTTTGTGTGTGTATACATACATATATTATATATGTATATATTCAGAAAAGGAGGTGAAGGTCTTTTGAGAAAAGGCTGGATATTCACTTGACTCCTCTATTGTGGATAGAATTCTTGTCTGAGTATGGGTTACAATAGGTTGGCCTAGATCTGCATTGGCGTTGGCAAAGACGCCTTTCCAACCGCCCAAAGCAAGCACTTCCTCCCTCAGATCTCTCCGGTAAAGCAGGGGCACAAAGGCAGTTTAAATTTGCCCTCTGGGTACACAAACTCGGAAAAGGTTCGCCCACGAGGGCCTGATGGACAATGAAGATAACTCTTAACTGATTCTCTGGTACTCTTCCTCCCTTGGACCTCCCAGAGCTGGGCAGCTGAAGGGATGATACAGTTTAATTTTACTTTACCATCTAAAGCAGGTTCCTCTCCTCCCCTCTCTTTTCTCCTCCCCTGTCCTCCCTTCCCCTGAGGGAAGGAGATAATTTTATTTTGCCACCTAAAGAATGCTTTCTTCCCTTCTTTCTCCTCCCTTCCTCACTCCTTTCCAGAATTCTGTTTCAGGAAAGGGAAAGAACCCTTGTCCAAAGGGCAGTTAAGCATTCCCACGTCTGAGCTATGATTTTCAGAGTAGCATATAGGATCTCTAAGGTATTAGAGTGGGAGAACATAGAGAGAGAAAGAAAGAGACAAATATAACAGACTAGAGCTCCCTGCAAACCGGGTCTCCTAAACTTGAGTTTTTGATGTGTAGGAGGAGGAAGGGTCCCAAGGAGATGCTTTTCTCTTGCCTGTATCTCTCTATAGTATCTGACCTGGACATTTTGGTGGCTGATGGTAAATTGTTATTGTTTGCCTGCTATAGACTTTTAAAACATGGGACAAGACTGGGTCCCTGCTCTCAGTGGGGATTCTGCCTTACTAAGTAAGTTCCAGTGACTCCCTATTGCCTCTGGGATAAAAAGCAAACTCTCTTTCTAACTCTATTATATATCACTGTACACCCAACCCTCCTTGTGTCAGTCCATAATTTAGCCAAACAAGCCTAGTTCCCCTCTCAGCAATGTTTCCTTCATTGGCTGTCCCTCTTGTCTGGAAGGTACATACAAATCACAGATTTTCCTCACATCATTCAAGCACCATCATCATCTACCCGAGCCCAACTTCATGTAGTGTCCTCTTTCCCCAATACCTTTTATTTACCCCTTTTGTATTAGTATTATCAATTCTCTTATATTTATTCTGTAGGTATTTATGTAAGAACTTATCTCTCCCATAAAATGCAAGCTCATCAAGAGTAGGATTTCTTTTATTCTTTGTATTTGTATTGTCAGCTTCTATCAGTGTCTGGTGTCTAGTTGGTATTTAATAAATGATTGTTCATTGTCTGAATTATACCCCTATGAAGAAGAAAAATATATGATTGATCACATTGGTTCAATGGGTATATGATTGGGGATGTTTGCTTTAAATGAGCACTCTAATGCAAATAGTAATGATATGGAAATAGATTTTGAACAATGATACATTTAAACCCAGTATAATTGCTCATTGCCTCTGGGAGGGGGTAAAGAGGAGGGAGGAGAGGAGGGAAGGAACATGAATGATGTAACCATGGAAAAATATTCTAAATTAACTAATTAATTAAAATTTTAAAAATTGAATTATACTCCTAGATCCAAATCTTCAAGTAATGGCTGCTTACACTGCTAAGAACAAAAATGCAGGGGGCAGCTAGGTGGCTTAGTGGATTGAGAACCAAATTTGGCCTAGGATGCTTCCTAGCTGTGTGACCCTAGGCAAGTCACTTAACTCTTAGCCCTTACCACTCTTCTGTCTTGGAAACAATACATAGTATTGATTCTAAAGTGGAAGGTAAGGGTTTTAAAATAAATAAATGAATGAATAAATAAATCACTGGAGAAATGTATGAAATATGACGTTTCTGACTTCAGCTTCCTTTATTAAGCAAAATCAAAGAAACAAATATCTTTTTCTTTTCTTAATTGTTACAGTGTAGCCTTTTGACTTAATGGTTAGGCTTGAAGTTCTGGTTTTGTCTTTTTTTTTTTCCAATTTAGTACAACCCAAAGAGTTATAATATCATTTTTATTGTGCCTATAATCCATTGAGAATAAAAGTGTCTTCTTTCCATAGTTATTATACTACTTTTACAGTTGAATAAAAGTACTGAAGTAATTAAGTTGAGTTTGGCAAATTACTTGTTTGGTTTTAACTTGTTCTTACTTATTAAATTTCATTATTAAATTTATAGAATATTTTGCTTGATTTCAAAAAATATTTTGCTTCAAAGCTAATATTTTCCTTTTTCTAACCATCATGAGTAATATTTGCCAGTATGATTGGTTTTTGGAAGATTAATATGTGTTTATCCAGCTTTACTTGGTTTATTTATATTTCTAGTGTGAAGTACCAGAGGGTGGGCTAGTTCCCAAATCTCTGTACAGGACTGCAGAGGAACTAGAAAATGAAGACCTAAAACTCTGGACTGAAACCATCTACCAATCTGCAAGTGTTTTCAAAGGAGCACCACATGAGGTATTGACCACCTCAAAATAAGTCTTACTTAACTGCTGTTTGGGCTTTAGGAGGAAGAAAGAAAAAAAAA
>NW_025353691.1:0-4330 GCF_016433145.1 Gracilinanus agilis
TTTAAAGTACCACATGGTACTGTCACTAAGCATATTCTAAAAAGCTTTTACAAAGTGCATAGATGCATGCCGTAAAGTAGATTTTTAATGTCATTTTCAAAGGTACGCTTCCTATAAAAATGCCAAAATTATTAACTGCATTTGTTTTCTCCACTCTGGCTTATTCTCTTACCCTGATTATTTCTAAAGTAGCACTTACATTGTTGATAAAAATGATAGGAGGGAGAGAAAAGACACAGGAGTTGGTTCAAATTTCACAATCAACCAAGACAATCAAGATGATAAAAATTTAATCTCCTAACCCATCACAAAACCTGAGATTGAAGTGAGAGTTAGCAAGGCACTCAATTGATTATCAAACATTTTACATATGCCATTGTTTGATTTCACCCTTTCAAAGGGGAAGCACTATCTTCAGTCACTGATATCCAGTCCTGAAAGTATTACAGGGCATTGGCATAAAGAAAATATGTTTACATTTGGGGGGTCTGGACAACATTTTCCTCTCTTATTTGCCTTTTTACATAAGATGGAAACTAAGGTGGAGTTGAAGTCACTTATTTGGAAGGTAGACTTGTGAACGGCAAATCTCTCTTTGGGATGAAACAGGCATTTATAGACACAGCAAATGTGTAGATCTATTTGTCTTGTCTTTTGACATTCTTATATGTTAAAAAGATTATGTTTGTTTACTATATATGTATGTATATATGCTCATATAAAAATAAATGTTGATGCATACATCTATATATAAAAATAGCGGACATTTAGATAGCACTTGCTTTGGACCAGTTACTTTTAGGCATTTTACAATAATTCTTTCATTTGATCCTTACAACAACCCTGCCAGGTAGGTTTTTAATTGTCCCCCTTGTACAAATGAAGAAATAGAGGCAAACTGGGGTTAAATTACTTGCACAGGACTGCACAACTACAAAATTATTTTTGTTCAGTCATTTCTATCATGTCCAATTCTACATGACCCCTTTAGGTGTTTTAGTGATACTAGAATGGTTTCCTATTTCCTTCCTTAGATTATTTTATAGATGAAGAACTGAAGCAAACAGGGTTAAGTGACTTGCCCAAGGTCACACAGCTAGTTAGTATCTGAGGTCAGATTTGCACTTAAATCTTCTTGACTCTAAGCCTGGAGTTCTATCTACCTAGCTACCTAATGTGATAATCAGATTAAGTCTACACTGCCCATCTTTAAATTTAATCACCAAAGGTGAGAACACCTCTAATTCTGGGAGGTCCATAAGCCAAGTGTGCTATAGTGGGAAAGGAATCAAAATCAACTGACTGCCCCCTAGGCAGTACTATGAGAATCGTCTGTTGTGATTGGACATGCAAATTAGGAGGGAGGAACAGGAAGTGACACATAAGTGACCCCTTTAAAAGGAGAAGGTCCTCGGTCAGCTGGGGTCTTTGGTGAAAGAGAGAGTCTGGCGAAGGACCTTTTCTAGTTCATGGAGAAATGTTGGAATGCTGAGACCCTGGTGAGACTGCTTTAAATATCGTCTTTGAATTGTCACATGGGTAAGTTAGGCTGACTCTCTTTCTCTTCCCTTGGTGTTTCTGGAGGCTCTACCCTTAGCGAAGCCTCTCTTGTCTCTCTAATTGTAAAAGGCCTTGTGGCTAAAAGCCTTGTTTAATTAACCTCTATGTCCCTCTGATGGGCCTCTAAATTCTTACCTGGTTGTACCAGAATTTCTCTCTCTCAGTTTCCCTACCTTCAACCTTCCTAATTGTAAATAAATCACCATAAAGTCAATTTTGACTTGAGATTATTCTTAATTGAGGATTGATAATAGTTCAATCCTCTGGCGACCATCTTTTAATGTATTGAACCCATAAAACCCCTTTTTCACACTTCTGCTAATGACTTGTTATTATTGTTATTCATTTGTTCAGTAGTGTCTGATTCTTTGTCACCTACTGGATTGTATCATGCATGGAGTTTTCTTGGCAAAAGTATGGGGATAGTTTGCCATTTCCTCTCCAGTAGATTAAGGCAAACAGAGATTTGGGGATTTACCCAATTCACATAGCTAGTAAATGCCTGAGGCTGTATTTGAACCCAAGTTTTCCTAAGTGAAGGCCCAGTGCTCGATCCACTGAGTCACCTTGCTGTATGTGTGGAGATGAAAAACATACAATTGTTTGAGGAAAAGTATTCTTCCTGAAGGAACTTTGTAGCAGCCCAAAACAAACCTTTTAGTCTATATCGCAATGAACTTCCCCAGATTCTTACTTATTAGGATCAGTAAATCATTTAAAAAATAAATTTTCTTCTAAAAACAGGAAATGAATGTTCCAAAGTGAAAATTTATCTAATTAAATATTCTAACATATTTAATTAACATCTTAATTGAAATGGAATAAATGAAAACAAAATATGGGTGAAATAGTTATTTGTGACTTTCCCAGGGTCATACAACTATTAAGTGTGTAAAATTGAATTTGAACTTGGGTCTTCCCTTCCTTTGGCTGAGTGCCTTATCCATTATATTTCCTAGGTTCCACAAAGCACTGACTTATAGTGATTAGTGAATGCTAATTGCTTAATAATTCTTTATTGAAAGAAATGAGTTTGTGTGCCTTCTTAATTGTACACATGACCTTGATACAGTGAATTTTATTTTCAACAAATTTTAAAACATGTTTTGACTATAACAAAAGTGAAATTTTATAGTTTTTTGAGAGACAAGTAGTGGAGGAAGAAATGAACCTGTAGATTTTATTGTTGGACAGAACTACTGTACTTCCTCTAGTTTGATTAAAATCAGCAACCAATATGTGACATAGGAGAGTTCCTTGTATAAAAATAATAGGCAAGCTGTAAAAATAAATAGGGAAAACTATGCAAAAATAGATTCAAAACTGTTTAGATACTTTTGATAGATGTAATCCAAAGTATCTTCACTGATGAAGTGAAGAGAAGCTCATAAATATACTTCTCTTCAGGGCCAGGTACAAGGACACTAAATAGATTCTTGTTATAAAAAATAAAATATTTATTGAAATATATAAGGACAAAAGGATTTCTAACTCTAAGAGATTCTAATTCCACCCAAATAAAACTCCCTGGTTCCACAGGGAACTGCTTCTCCTATTTTCACAAGCTATACTAATCCTTCCTGATCATACTAACCCAAATGTTTACTATTGTAAATAAAGCTATCACTATTATCCTTATAATTCTTAACTTCACCTCTAAGTTATAAAAATAACAAAGGCTAGCTGGTTGAATCTCAACAAGAATCAAGTTAGTATTCTGAGCCTTAGCAGACAAACTCAGAGTCCAAACCAAAGACCAGGTCATTCTTTGGTCTTCTCAGGGTTAAGCAATCTATAAAAAGAGTAATAGATAGTCACTAGTGTTTCCCAATTTGGGAAAGGAAAACACTAAGCTCCTTCAGGTCTTTCCCTCCTTTCCTTCTGCCTCAGACAGGAGAGAGTCTCTGTGAGTGACTCTGCCAATAGCCAGAGACCAACTGCCACTGCCACACCCAGAAAGAGTAACTGTCACAGAAAAACAGTTACAACTGTCAACATTTGAAATTAACACCCTATCTCAGTTCTGCTTCAAACTCTAATTCTTTCTCAAGTCAGCTTCTTCACTTCTTATCTCTAAACTAATATAACAATACCTAATTTCTAATATCATCCTTATACTTGGGAACACTAAGAAGTTATTTTCCTGAAGCTAATAGGGATGAGAGAAAAGACAAGAATCCATGTTTTCATGACTCCAAAAGTTATGGTCTTTTCACTCAACTATTTTGTCTCACTTGCTTTACATTATGAAAAAAAGAAACAAACAAATATTTCTAGATAATTTTCTTAAAGACTTTAATAGTCCTATCTTTCTTGTTTACTCCTCATCCTTTGTTTTCATATTTTCTTGTCATCTTTAGGAACATTTCTTGTCTAGTTTTATTTAATTTTATCCTGAAATTCACAAGCTTACACATTCACCATCACTCAGGAACATTTCCAAATACAATGCAGAATAGAAAAAAATCAGAAAAAATATGAATCTTGGTGAAGTATATCATACATTTGAAGAAAATATGTTAAAAAAAACCCTATATTTCATTTTCAAAACTGTCCGGTTTTAGAGTGCTTCCCTCTGAATTTTTTTCTTCTGTCTTCAATGATTTTACTAAGGGCTTTAAAGAACACCTTTTCTGTCCTTTGTTCATTTTTATATTTTTCTTCATTAATCCATATGTAATATATGTGCTATATATGCATATACATATACATATATATATATACACACAGAGAGACATTGAAAGAGAGAGAGAGAGAGAGAGAGAGAGAG
>NW_025353692.1:0-2038 GCF_016433145.1 Gracilinanus agilis
TCTCAGGGTCCCAGCTTGAGAGATCCTCCAAGTCCAAGTCTTGAACAGGAAGAAGTCCTTCATGTCCAAGAAATGAACAAGAAAAGCTGAGGCTGAACTTGCTGAACTCTCTTTTAAAGGGGCTGCTTTTGCATTGCTTCCTGTGCCTTCCTCTTAGTTTACATGTCCAATCACAACAGAAGCTTTTCTTAGGACTGCCCAGGAGGCAGTCAGTAAATTCTGATTCATCATTTACTCTATCACATGGTGGGTGACAGACCTCCCAACTTGTGAGTTAAGTGGAGTTGTTTACACTTTTGGTGATTAGATTCCAGAATGGGCAAGGTAGATTTAATCTCATTATCACCACCCCCCCCTCCCCCGCCCCACCTCAGCCCTTGCTGGATTATGTCAAATTGGTATTCAATCACACCCGTGTATTTTTAGAACAAAGTTTTTATTTCACATCTTTTTTTAATTTTGCTTTCTGTATCTGATGCTTGGGCAACACTTGATGCTCAGGAATATTTGATTTTTGGGAGCAAGCTGAAAAAGTGTATATTTTGCAACAAGATTGTGGGTATATAAGGAGGCCGCTCACAAGACTCAGGATCATTGTTTGCTGACTAGTTTGGATTTATTGTGAGACTGGCCCCTCTCTCAATAAATAGGTTTGGAGGCTTTGTTTCACTTTTTGGGTCTCAGCTAATAAATTTTTGCCACAGGATGCATCTTCCTATGAAATCATGGAGCAAGTGTTGTATCTGTGAGGTGTGTGGATCTCTGGAGGAGAAAAGAGAGAGCGAGGTAAAAATTCTTTCTTACTAGAATGTATAAGTTATATGTTCTAAACAAGTCTGTTTAGAGTTTGTGAGAATCTTTCAAGTGCTAGTTATTCTTGAGGGAAAAGAGTTCTACGGGATGCCTTAAAAGAGAATAAAGCAACAGAAATGTTCTAGTTTGTTTTCTACATGACTGAAATCAAGTCTGATCTGGTGGACTTGATTGAGTGATCTGGGTTGGTTTTCAGTCAAGTGAAGGATTCTTGTCTATTGTTACATTCAGGTCTTGATTTTATTCATGGTAGGACTGTTTCGAGTGAAAACCGTTTACTTTATGATTGCTTCCATTTGTATATGGCATATATTTAATCATATTTCATTATACAAAAATAAGAGTAGGGAGAATTCCTTTATTTAATAAAAAAAAAAGCAATATTTAATTAATTTATGTTTCCCCTTAGCTTATTCATAAGAAAAAAATTTGTTGTCACTTTGTTTATGAGAAAGAAAAGATTTAAACATACAGCTAAAATTCTAGAAACTTCAAAGAATTAGAGACAAGATAATGAGTTAAGAGTCCTACTGATGTACAATTATGAAAAATAAAATTAATATATCCTATTAATATAACATCCCACTGGGATTGGTTGGTCTCTTTGACCTTCTGCTCGACTGGCACTATGCAGGTTAGCTTTGTGCTTCTTTAGCACTGTGCAGTGACTCTTTTAATATTTTCTTCTTCTTGAATCAGACAGAATCATTAAGCAAAGTCACATAATTTTTTTATTATTTTATAGTTTAAAGATTTTTTTGGGTATGGTTAATATTAGAACAAATTTATTTTAAACTTATATTACTGCAAAATAAAAAAGATTATTATTGTTTACATGTTTCATGTATGAAAATTAGAGAAAAAATAAACTCAACTATTGTATTGCACATACAAGGGAAAAGAATAATAAAGATCTTTTAAAAATAACAAATATATAGCTTAGAATCAGTGACACACTGTGTCAGCCAAGGAGAGGTAGAGCACAAAGGTTTCTCACCCAAAAAACGAGATCTAATTTCTTTTCAACTTGGCTATGATCCACTTTGTGAGTGCAAATGATTTTCACAAAATAACAGATTTATAAAAACAGTAATATAATAGATAATGCACATTCAAAGAAATACCAAAATTCCCCCAAATTGCAATGACTTATTTAATGACAATAGCAAACAAACCCATTTTTATATAGGATTCACATGACTTTCTATATAGTCACTTGCTGTGT
>NW_025353693.1:0-3504 GCF_016433145.1 Gracilinanus agilis
ATATATATATGTATATATATATAGTAAATGTAAAATGTGCTCAGTGGATAGATTTATCTTAAGAGTTCAAATCTGATCTTAGATACTTAATAAATTTATGATCCTAGGGAAGTCTCTTAACCCCATTTCGCTCAGTTTCTTCATCAGTAAAATGAGCCAGAGAAGTACATGACAAACCACTCCAATATCCCCTCCCAAAAACAAACAAACAAACAAAAATGGATTCACAAAGAATCAGACATGATTGAAACTATATTTCAACTATATACAACTATATTTTATATACACTTGCCTAAGTCCACATTGTCTCTCCCAGTTAAATGCAAGAGCATATTGAAGATGAAGAATCTATTATTTACATCTCCTCTGTCCAGTACCTGGGAAAATACCAGATAGAGTAGAATATCAATGAATGCTTATCACTATAATGATTTGGTCCACAAAATTGATTTTTCAAGATTAGTCCAAGAAATGAAGCATCTAAGCCCATGTTGGAGAATCTATAGCATGCACGCCAGAGTGGGGCACTCAGAGCCACAACATCACCCCAGCACAGAGTTCCCCAGAGCTCATTACTAGAAAGCCAGAGAGATGCAGGGTGGGGATGTTCCCCTCCCCATCTTCACACAGTTTACAGTCTGGGTACTCAGTCTCTAAAAGATTTGCTATCACTGATCTAAGCCAATAGTTAAGAAGAATGAATGTATGTAAATATGTAAATGCCATAATAAAAAAGACAATGTTATTCATTTCATCCCTCAGAAACTATTTCTTCAGCTATGAAATAAAAAAGAAAAAGCATACCAGTAACCAGCTTGTATTAAATAAGCATTGATTCTGGTCGGTATGTATTATATTTCTCTATTTTATGTATTTTTCTCTTCTTTCTAGGTTACTAAGGTCATTCAAAATAAGTCATTTATAAGTAAATTCCTCTACACCCCTTTAAAAAAATTAAGGCATTTTAAAAAGAAACAATCCATTAAGAGCCTATACTAGTCACATTTCTACAGTAAATTCTTAAATTTACTATAGAATTGAAAAAATTTGAATGATTTGGAGAAAAGTTAATGAGTTTAATAGTGAAAATAATTATTGTTCCCATTTTAGAGATGAAAACCTGAAGCCCAGAGAAAATAAATGACTCACCCAAATCTATGCACTTAACATCAATCCTAGATCTTGAAACTAAATCTGACTCCATGTCCTAGGTTCTATTTCACTACAATAATAGAAGGACATCATAAGTTTAGTAAAAACTATGATTATTTTTGGGGGAAATATTTAACTAGCTAAAGAAAGGAATCTAAGAACAACATCATAGTAATCTATACTTAAATATAATTAAACTAAGACTGAGGAAACTGTTTCACAAGTAAATCCCTATTCAGCTTACTCTTTGTCTAGGATTCTCTAACCTCTTACCAGGTCACATTTTATGGGTTAACCTCCCCCTAAAATAGTTAGGTATAAAGTCTGTTGAACTCAGAAAGAAGTGAAGATTAAATTTAGTTCTTAATTTTATATGATTCCTGTACAATAGGGTTAGCAAAGGCTAAATTTTTAGAATTGAAAACCAAGACTCACTCTAGAGTTTATAATTTTTAATGTCATTTGAATGTGATTTCAAAAAATAATTTAATATTTTGACAAGCAGAATGACTCTTTGTAGTCTTTCAATTGTATTGAATTGTAGGACACTCCCCCTTCACATTGTGATTGGTTATCAACTAAAGCAATTTCAATCCATTTAGTTGTTTTATGTGGTCAGTACAAAATATCAAGAAACTTGAAATGTATGATCAGCATCTGAATACATGTTAATTTACAGAAAGATGATCTCTGGAGATAAATTCAGCTATTCTATTTAAAATACAGATCTGCCTTTCTTCCTACTTAAAAAACTATTTTTAAAAAGGCAAAAAAATGTGATGAACATCTTTCTGTCAAAATCAAGTACTCATTACTTACTATAGATAGTTTAACCAAAAGAAAAATATGGCAATTGCAATTTTGGAAGGAAAAAAAACCAGAAGAAATATCTTTAAACTATTTAAATAATGTTTTCTCAAAATCCTTCATTCTTAAGTAGTAAGATTCATTTTCTTCCAATGAAGCATCCTGTATCCATTAATATGACTCTTACGCTTAACAAGAACATAAAGAAACTCTTGGTTTCTCAGACACTATGGGGAAGAAAGATCTGGCCAGCTCTACCAAGCTGGAAAGGACATTGGAATTAGACCTTTAAACAGACTGTACATTTTATGTCTGAAGACCAAACTAGCTTAGCTTAAAGAATCTCATCACTAAAAGATTAGCTACCAGGTAAAGATTTTTTTTTTCTCCCCAACTGAAGCAACATAAAAAAATCTATCAAGGGATTTTGATCTGCATCTGTAAAGGAAGTACCTAGACTGAGGAAGTCAATGGGCCTTGAAGCATTAACTGTTTGAGTAAGATTCATCTTGGATCTTGGGTGGAGGTGGAGCTAAAATGAAGGGAAAAGATTATTGTTTTATTTTGTTTTGTTTTCAGGAAAATAGATAGAGGAACAATAATTTTTCAACATTGAAATATGTTCTTTTCCCAGAGTACCTAAATCTGAAGGCCTGAAGAATGAAATGTGATAGAGAGTATAAATATTAGTAATGTATTACATTACCAATGTCCATGTTCAATAGAAACCTCATCTAACTTCCATGCCATGTGGTTTATGTATTATTATTAGACTTGCTTTTAATTGACTCCAGCTGTTAGTTCCTATGTGCGTTATGATAATTTCAGCATTGTACAACTAAAATAAAATACATGCACAGAAAGAGAAGAAATATCACATAAAATAAATAATCATCAATTCATATTTATTGAGTGTCTACAGGCTACGTAATAATTGCAATTATGAAAGGGAGAAGGATCTGGAACATAAAAAACTGGCCCACAATCTAAATAAGACAGGCCTTCCAGGTATATGGCAGTAAAGTCTAAATGGAAAAAAACAGATGTCATCAGACTTTATTTAATACAAAGAACCTTTATTAATTGCCTACTATGCACAAGATGCTGTTCTTGGTGCTGAATATGTAAAAAAAAAGAGTCACACTAAATTGAGTTCACATTATAGTAGAGGATGAAAGGGGCAGCAATAACACTTAGATAGGCATCATACAAGGTAGAAAATTATGTAAGCAAGGGAGAGAAATAAATATTTAAGAAGAATATTTGAATAAAGAGAGAATACATTCAACTGGATACATCTGGAATGGCCGCATAAAAGACTCAGAAAGATAGAAAAAAGGAAATAAAACACTCCAGAAATGGAGGATACATTTGGGAATTTCACTGATTAGATGTGTAATTTTAAGAAAGTAACAAAGTCTTTTTGATTTAGTTGGTCTTTTTATCTTATTGTTTTTTGTTTTTTTTATCACAATAATTCCCAAATATATTCTCCAAACTGATCTCTCTCTCTCTCTCTCTCTCTCTCTCTCTCTCTCTCTCTCT
>NW_025353694.1:0-1944 GCF_016433145.1 Gracilinanus agilis
TTTATAAATACTTATGTCATGTGATATTCACAACAATACTGTAAAATAAATACCATTATTACCCCTATTTTACAGATGAGGAAACAGACACAGAGAAGTTGTGACTTGCCCAGGGTCATATAGCTAGTAAGTTTATGAGACTAGATTTGAACTTGGTTCTTCCTGACTGGAGCACTATATCTGGAAAAAGTAGTTTAAAAATGTATACTATTAGGACAAAGAAGAAAAAGAAAATATGGGAAACATAAAGGAGAGGTTTGTAGGTTCTAGTAATAGATTTAAGTATAGAATGAATTATATTATCAAATTATCATTGTGAAGTTTCTTATTGGAGTATTTATGAATATTGATCCTGTCTCCTTCTGATGGGGGAATGGGGAGTATCAAGGAATAATGATTACATCTATTTTCATTATTTTAACACTAGTTGGCCATAAATGATTTGTGTCACTTGCAAATTGAGTGTAGTTATATCTATAGGAAAAAATGATGTTTCATAAGTCAAGTTCATTGAGTATAGGGACAATTATAAACCATATGGGTCTCAAAAAATAGAACCAAAAATGAAAGTCCAAGTCTTGTCACTAATCAGAGATAGGTTGATATATAGTTACCAATGGAAAACCAAGGTAGCATATAGTATGTACATACATATTAGAAATATAAATTTTCCTCTGAGAGGCAGTTTTAGATGGTGGATAAAGAACCAGAAAAAATATTATATGTGTTAAGTACTAACTTTGATTCACATAGCTGTGTGACTGGTTATCACTGAACTTTTCAATGATTTAGGCAACTTTTCTATGTCTATAAAGTGCACATCAGTTATCTATCTGTATTGTTTGAGGTATTTGGGAATTCCCTGAGCACATAAAAGGTTGGGTCCATATTGAAATATATATGATGTTAAGTTACATCATATCACATTATACTTTATATAAAATATAGCAAATGTTTCTTAATCTCTTAATCCAGGGGTCCGCAATTTATGGCCCTCCAGCCATATCTGGCTCTTTTGAGGGCCAGATATGGCTCTTTCTGCAGGAGCCATAAAGTCAATTTTTTTCAGGTGCTGTTACAGGAGCGCGCACTGTGAGCACTGTACAGCTCTCCCAAAATTACATTTTAAAAAATGCTGGTGTTTATGGCTCTCACGACCCAAAAGGTTGCTGACCCCTGCCTTAATCCATTACTTCAAGGCCCTGTGCTTGTGGATGATGACAAAAGAGAAAAAACAAAACAGTTCTTACCTTCAAAGTGATTGTATTCTATTGGAGGAATACCTCATAAACACACAGATATAATACTAGATGATTTGGAGAGGGAGAAAACTTGGACTGTGGACATGAAAGAAGGTTTCAAGAAAGAAATGCAAATCATTTTGACAATTCACCAAATACTTCATAGAAAAAATTTATGGATCCTAGATTTCAATATTTTTGTTTGACAAATAATTAATAGAATATGTTCTACTAATCTTATTTCTAAATTGCCACAAAACCAATGAATAAGCTAATTAGCATTTTATAAAAAAGGGCATATTTCTTAATTGAAAGTCACAATACTTCATCTTTAATAGTCTTACATTCATTATTATCTAAAGTAATCAACTTTTTATGGAACTAGGAATTTGTCCAACAATATTGAAAAGCAATTAGAATTATGCAAAAAAGTAAATAAGGTAACCATACCTAAATGATTGTGATTTCACTGTTTAACATATATCCCCAAAGAGGTAAGTAACAAAAAGAAAATCTATCCAAAATATTTATAGTGTCCCTTTTTCATAGTAGCAAAGGCCTGGAAACTAAGTACCTATTGATAGAGTAATGGCTAAATAAGTGAAAATTACTTCTTCATGAGAAATTCTGAATATGATGAATGGAGAGAGACAGGAGAAGACTTACTAACTGATGCAAAGTGAAGTAACAAGAAGAAAGGGGG
>NW_025353695.1:0-4474 GCF_016433145.1 Gracilinanus agilis
TATATATATATATATATATATAATTTCCCTTTCTGTTTTTTATAAATTGAATTTGCCTTTCACTAGCACTGATTCCTCATGGGTAGTAGAAGGTGGGGAGGGTAGGAAGGGAGCTAGCCTACTTCATAGAAAAGGTCTCCTCAATATTCCATTCATATACAAAACTAAAGGAACAAGAACAAACCACTACTGTGCTTAAAAATTGTCAGCAAAGGAAAGAGAAAGTATTGGAAGTGTCAAGGGGAAAAGGAAGGTGATCATTAAAAAATTTAGAGCCTCCTTCCCCTTCTGCCAAGCTGGGGGTTGGGGGTGGGGAGTGTTTGACCTGTTTTGACCAAAGAGGAATGCAAAGATCAAAGTAGGTTTGGGAAGGTAAGAGCCATGAAATTCCAGGGAACAGTTTGCTAAATGGGTGAAGGGACCATTCAGCAGTCAGCTATGATTCCATCAAACCCTTGAGTCTAGCAGGGAGAGAACAGTCTACTCTTGAGTTGGTCTGAGCTTAAGCAGTACCAGGTCAAAGGGCTGGAGGTTGGAGAATTCTGAGTTTCCCCTCCAGGAAGATCATGGCATCGCCTATCAGTTTCTCAGCCAGGGTACAGTGGCCCTTCACTTCCTCATAACTGGTTTATAATTCATGCTTGATTCCTGTCAATTTCTTCGTAATGGAGTCCTTAGACCTCATATAGAATATTTTTCTCTTGAGAGGGAATCACTGTTTTGTCTAGAAAAATGCCAAGATTTCATTCTTTCTCTACTTGGTTTTGTAGTTGGCATCTTAGAGGGCTTAGTGGCAGTGTTCGTTGATATCTTGAAAAATAAGGCATAAGGGCAGAATCCTAACAAAGGTTGCATAGGAGTCATCCACAATTGCCTGCAGACTGCAGATCATCCACATGGTTCTCCTTCCATGCATACATGAAAATGTTCTTCTTGTCCTCACTCAGCGAGAGCAACATGACCTTCTTACACTTTTTCCCCTCCTCTGGAGAGAAATACTTATTAATTTTTATGTCATCAAACACCCGAATCATCCCATCTGTGATAGCCGCTCCACGGGCCATGGTTCTAGAAATGAGCAAGGAAACGAGGGCCATAGGAAAGGAGATTGTTCTGGCCATTTTCACGGCTACTGCCTGGACCCAAATGAACCTATGTTATTTTTCTCCAATAGAATGTAAACTCCTTGAAGGCAGAGAATATTTTATTTCCCTTATATCCTCAGTGACTAACACAAAGTCTATCAAATTCATGTTGAAATAAAAAACTTTCATGCCCCCACTCTTGACTTTTTATTTAATAATAGCTAGTATCTATATGCATAACTTTAAACATTATCTAATTTGTTCTTCAACCACTCCCCCAAATAAACACAAAACTAAAAATATAAAAAATACCCTGAGAGGTAAGTACTATTATCTTCCCCATTTCACATAGGAAGAAACTGAGGCTTAGAGAGGTTAAGTTACTGGACTAGAATCACAGAGATTCTAAGTGTCATCCTAAATCCAAGTCCAGCCCTCTACCTATTATACTCATCACTATTTTACCTAATATAATCTCATTCTGATATTTTGGTATGCACCTGTTGAATCAGATTTTTAGAACATCTAGACAAGGTGATTTCATCAAAAACATATCCTAAGCAGCTCCATCAAAAAGTATTAAAAAATTACTTAATATCTGCCTACCCTACTATGTGCCAAGAAGTAAGCTAGAGTTTTGTGTTATGAATAAAATCAATGCAAAAACATTAAGCATTTGCTATTTTTACATCATTTTGTTGGGTGCTGGAGAAGCAGGGATAAAAGAGAAACAATCCCTGACTTCAAGGAACATACATTGTATTTGGAGAAATGATATACACATATGCAAGTTTATATAAATATATATAAGTTAAGTAAATTAATTGTACAGAGATAATTAGTAGTTTGGGGTGAATCAGTAAATAATTTTTGTAGAAGGTGGCATTGTAGGTAGATTCTTAAAAAAGTGGGTTTCTGAGAGTTCTTAAGAAAGAAGTACATTTTAGCCATGGGAGACAGGCGGTATAAATTCACAGAGATGGGAGATGGAATGGTATGTGTTAGGAACAATATGAGTCCAGTCTGGTTAGCCACCAGATTGCAGAAAGCTGGGGAAAGTATAATATCTAACAAGTTTGGAAAGGAAGCAAAGACTAGACTGTGACGGTCTTCAGGTCTAATTAAAGGAGTTTATGTTTGAGCTGAAAGTCACCACATGCATCCAATGAATAAAAGAGAGACATTGTAATATGTGTGCTTTGGGAAAGTAATTTTAGCAGATGTGCAGAACATGGATTTGAATAGAGAGAAACATGTTTTATAGATATCAATTAGGGGACTATTAAAATAGTGCAAGGAAGAAGGGTAAAATTAGATTTGTGTTTGAGTAGCAGACAGGAGACAGAACTAACAAAAATTGTTGAGGTAGAAATAATAAGAGTTGATAATTGACTGGACACCTGAGGAGTAATATATCACACTTACAAACCTGGATGACTGAAAAGATGATGGCACCATCAGTAATAATAGCAAAGCCTATAAGTGGAATGAGTTTTAGGGAAAGACAATGAATTCTGTTTTGTACATTTTTTGAAATGCTTACAAATTGTGTATCTGGGAGTCATCTACGGAGAGATGATAATTAAATCCATGGTATTTGATGAGTTAAACTACATAGAAGATATAGAGAAAATGTGTAAGCTCACTACAGGGTCTTTGTGTACAACCACAGTTATGAAGCTTAACATTATTGCTAGAGCAGCAAAGGAGAATAAAATGATCATTCAGACAGGTAGGATGGGCATTAAGAGATAACAGTAAACAAGATAGTTCCTCTCCTCAAAAAGCTTATATTTGACAAAGAAACAGCTTATATGTAAACTAGTAATACAAAATATTTTACAGGGGAAAAAACTGAGGGAATCATAACAGATGTTAAATAGGAAGTATCACTTCATTAAGGATTTAAAATAACCCAGGGAATCTAAGAATTCAAAGTGAGGAAGAAGAGAATGTCAGAGAAGGGTCATTTTATTTTAGAATCAAAGAAAGACACTTAAGTTTCCTGTATTATGGTGTGGCAAGGGCAGATCTCTGCTTTAGGAATATCAATTTGACTGTTGTTTGGAAGATGGATTAGAGAGGGGAGATATAGGTGGTAGACACCACTTAGCATACTATCATAATAGTACAGGCAAGAAGTAATTACTTCATAAAATAGGGTGTGGGCATGAGTGGCATCAAGAGATAGATATGTGGGGGCAGCTGGGTAGCTCAGTGGATTGAGAGCCAGGCCTAGAGACGGGAGGTCCTAGGTTCAAATCCGGCCTCAGACACTTCCCAGCTGTGTGACCCTGGGCAAGTCACTTGACCCCCATTGCCTACCCTTACCACTCTTCCACCTATAAGTCAATACACAGAAGTTAAGGGTTTAAAATAAAAAAAAAGAGATAGATATGTGAGATAATTTGATAAAATCAGCAAGATATTGCAACTGCTGATATATATTAATGAAGGATACTGAAGAAAACAGGGTGACTTCAAGCTCATTAATCTATATAACTAGAAGTATGTTAATGCCCAGAGACAGACACACAGGGAAGTAAGGGGGAACATAGTGAGTTATAGTTTAGAAATTTTAAGTTTAAGAAGTCTATTAGACATCCAGTTGGAGAGGTCTAGCAAAGAATTGCTAATACAGGTTAATAGAAGAGGAAAAAAAATCTAGATATTCTGATTTAAGAGTTATTTTCCAAGGGCTTATAAGTGAACCAGAGAGAGAGACAGACAGACAGAGACAGCGATACAGAGAAGAGAATCCAGAACAAATCAGTGGAAACTATTGAATTATAGTTTTAGAGAAGGCTCATAATGTCTGAAGTTGATATTTAATAAAGCAGTCTACAGAGAAACTCTGTTATTCTGTCTAAATCATTATAGACAATTGTTCACAAGATTTGGACAGATAGCTGGGTAAAATTCATTATAAACATGAGATACAAAAAAGAATTTCTCAGTAAAAAAAAATAAAACACTCAGTTATAATGACCACTGCTTTATCAAGAGGAGATGATATTGTAAAATGTATATTCTGCTTCATGACATGTAATAAACAAAGAACTTTTCACTTATGCTTTCAACAATATTTTAGCCAGATAAATTTTAATTGCTTAGTTTTCAGTTGAATATATGAAATATTTCACATCCTTTCAACTCATTTTTTTAATATTTCAAATAAAGCTGAATCTTATTTTGAAGTCTAGTAGTGATACTCTTTAGAAGGCAGTCATATTCTAGCATTGGAGAAGTTTGTGAATAGACCTTCAATGGAAATCCCAGACATCATTTGGTCATTTTACTCCTCTCGTTTCCTCCCTCGCTCACTCCCTCATTTCCTCCCTCGCTCGCTCGCTTCCTTCCTTCCTTCCTTCCTTCCTTCCTTCCTTCCT
>NW_025353696.1:0-4659 GCF_016433145.1 Gracilinanus agilis
CTCTTTCTCTCTCTCTTCTTCATCATTTTCTTCTTCCTCTTTCTCTTTCTCCTTCTTCAAACCTGGCACACAAAAACCCCAAAATGTTTTATCGAGGCTCTTTTTTAAGGAAATCAGGATAGATGTAGCTGGTTGGTTCAGTAGCTAGAGAGGCAGGCCTGGAGACAGGAGGTTCTGCATTCAAATCTAGCCTTGGACCTTCCTAGCTGTGTGACCCTGAACAAATCAACAAATCACTTAAGCCCAATTGCCTAGCCCTCACCACTCTTTTGCCTTTGAACCAATACTTAATATTGATTCTAAAACAGAAGGTAAAGGCTTAAGAAAAAAAATTAGGATTGTTTCTCATTAACTAACTCCCTCCCTCATACTCTTTTGTAAAAAATAGGTAATGGATAAGATGAAAAGTTAAGTCTAAGTTAAGCAAAACTAATTAACAGTTGACCATGTCTATAAATATGTACATCATTAATGATAATAACTAGAATTCATATGATGGTTAAGATCTGTAAAATCCTTTACCTATGTTAATTCATTTAGTCATATAGTAACTTATTCCTTACCTACAGTTTACCGTGTCTCTTTATTGAGAGGGGGATAGACCTTTTCACCAGCAGTTTTCTGAAGCAGTAATGGGTCACTGATTTGATCAGAATTTTGTCTTTCAATGCTGTCTTATATTATTATGGTCATTGTGCAAATTTTTCTCTTGATTCTTACTTCACTCTACGTTAATTTATATAAATTTTCCCATGTTTCTCTAATTTTTTTTAGAAAGAACCTTTGCTTTCTGTCTTAGTTATAACTCTAAGATAAAAGAGCTAGCACTAGGCAATTATGGTTAAGTAACTTGCCCAGGGTCCCACAGCTGGGAAGTGTCTGAGGCCGGATTTGAACCCAGTTTCTTCCAACTTCTGGCTCTCTATTCACTGCACTACCTAGCTGCTCCCTTTAATTCTTCACATTCATTATCTCTTTTGTCACAGAGATATATCAATACATTCATTGTTCAGCCATATCCCAATCAATGGGTGTTCACTTTCCTTTTAGTTCTTTGCAATCCACTGAAAAATTCTACCATGAATAATTTTGCATAAATTGACCTTTCCTTCTGTTTTCCATCTCTTTGGGGTATATGCCTAGAAATCAGCACTGCTGCTTCCAAGAATAGGTATAGTTCATTGATTTTTATAGTATAATTCCAAATTGTTTCCAGAACAGTGGACCCATCCATAATGGAACTTGCATTATCAATGAAATTAAATGACTCATCTAGAGTCATATGACCATGAATTTAGAGCCAGAAGGGACACGTCAGAGATTGCCTTGTCTAACTGCCATTTTAAAGATGACCCATAGAAATTAAGTGGCTTGTCTATGGTTATCCAAGTAGCATGTAGTAAAGATGGGTTTTGAACACAAAACCTTTGATTCTAAGTCCAGGGATTCAATCCTTGGGCTACCAAGTGGCAAACTTGGAGTCAAATCCCAGCCTCCCAACTCTCAGTTTAGCAGTCTTTCTACTATTCCATTGGCCTCTCTTACAAACATGGGCACCTTGGAATGCTCCTACTGGATTCTGCTCAAATGGTTTTCAAATAGACCATCTCCTAGTTTTGCCGTTGCCCCATCTCATGTTTTATTATTTTTTTAAAAATATTTTCAAGGAAAGATTGCTTGGCTTGTGCTTCAGACAGCCATGAACAAAATTAATTTCCTGAAGATCAGAAAATTGGGGGGTGGGGTAAGTTTGGGGAATGAACTCTCATCTCTAGAACCCCCTTGGCTATTTTTGATGAAAATTGCTGCAGTGGTATGGACCAGATAAAAGCACAAACACTTTTTTTTTTTTTTTGCCCTTTAATGATCAAGTTTGAGTCTGAAATTAAGCCCAGCGGGTAAGAAGATCCTGCCCAGATTTCAAAAGATACAGCTTGTTTGTCCATGTCTTTTGGAACACTGTTTTGTTAAGCCTTGCCACTATTCTGGAAAGCTGGAATGGAATTAGCCCTCCAAAGTTTTCTCTTCCCTTCCCTTCCTTTCCTTTCCATTTATTCTGATTAACCCAGAAGTACTTCACTCTCTGCTTTTAATGCTTCTGCTAAATGACCATCACATTTCCTAGGATTATAGATTTCAATCTGGAAGGGGTCTCAGATGCCCTCTCTGGCCCAGTGTCCACATTTTACAGGTGTAAACTTAAATTAAATTAACAATTAAATTAAATTAAACTTAGTTCCAAAGAAGTAAAGTGATTTAATCAAAGAGACACAACTAGTTTGGGACGGAGGTGAGATTTGATCCTCTGACTCCACACCAGTGTGTTTGTTCCCCTATACTTGTAAGGGAGTCCTTCTGATGGCCCATGAGATCAGATCAGCCTCTTCTCATCACATCAGACCTCACTCCAACAACAGAACAAACCACCCCCTTTTGAGATCCCTATCCCTGCTTGCCCTTATCTCACCCACTTGGCTACCCGACCTTATTCTAACTGTGAACTTGACTCCCTCCATCTTCCAGGCCATTAATTGCTGAGCACCTGGTCCCTGCCCGGGGTGTCTGAATCATCACAGAGAACACCTCTCTGACTTTCATTCTTCTAAGATGGCCTGGGGCCATCGATGGTACCTTGTTGGATCTTTGTTGTTTACTGGTGGGTGTGCCAACTGGCTTTCCAAACTGGCTTAACTTCTACAAGAGGAAGCTCTGACCAGAGAGAGGAAGCCAGACAAGGGGAGAAGCGCTTCTGGAAACACTGCTGGTGGAATTGAGAGGAAACCTTGTGCCCTGGGAGTGTGTGGAAGGGCAGAGGCAACTCTTGGCCATACCAGCGGCTCTCTTCCCCTAAAGGATTTAGTTTTACTCTGCAGGTTGGAGAGCTACATTGCTTACACTGTTTAGCTGCATACCATTAAAGGAAAAAAAAAGTATTTCTACCTATATATTATGAACACAAACACATCTATTTGGGGCTGCCAAGTCTGACCTGTAGGGCATTTCGCTGCAGGTCAACTGCTTGTACAGGCTTGTCAACTCTGGCTGGAGAGAGATTTATTGTGTCGAACTTATTAAACCTGTTCAAAGACTCAAACCCAAGTCAAAACTGCCTGTTTACAAAGGGGTTTGGCCAATGCTGTTTTTAAGACATTAATGATTTCACCCTCAAACTCTAGGGCCCTTATAGCTCCCACGAAGAGACAAAAACCTGACTCTACTGTTCCAACAAATTGTCTTGAGCCAGATTGCATCCGATGTGAAGCAAGAGTTTCCCCAGGAGGCCAAAAAACAAAGAAAGGAGAATGTGTGTTGATTGTGTTATGTTTGTATTTACACCACCAGTTTCCCTGCCTTTTTCACTGGCCATCCCTCATGCCAGAAATGCTGTCCCTCCTCACCTCTGGCTTCCTTCCCTCCCTTTCAAGACTCAATTCAAATCCCACCTTCTTCAGACCTTCCCTTCTTTTTCCAGGCACTAATGCCTTCCCTTCTAGGGGATTCTTTCCTTGTATGTCCTTTCATCTAGCAATACCATCACTAGGTTTGTACCCCAAAGAGATAATAAAAATGGCTGTACAAAAATATTCATGGCCCTGTTCTTTGTGGCGGCAAAAAATTGGAAAATGAGGGAGTGTCCCTCGGCTGGGGAATGGCTGAACAAATTGGGGTATCTGATGGTGATGGAATACTATTGTGCTCAAAGGAATAAGGGACTGGAGGAATTCCATGTGAACTGGAAAGACCCATGAACTCCATGAGCTGATGTGGAGTGAAATGAGCTCAACCAGGAGAACACTGTATACAGAGACTGAAACATTGTGGAATGATCAAAGGTAATAGACTTTGCTACTGGTTGCAAACTAATGATCCAAGACAATTTTGAGGGGCTTATGAGAAAGAATGCCATCCACATCAAGAGAAAGAACTGTGGGAGTAGAAACCCAGAAGAAAAACATAGGATTTATCATTTGTTTATATGGGTATCGGATCTGGGGTTTTGGTTTTAAAAGATTATTACAAAAATAAATAATATAGAAATAGGTACCATGTGATAATACATGCATAACCCAGCGGAATTGCTTGTTGGCTCCAGGATGGGGGAGGGAAGAGGGGAGGAAGAGAACATGAACCATGGGAAAATATTAAAAAATAAATTAATTTAAAATA
This sequence comes from Gracilinanus agilis, assembly GCF_016433145.1. NCBI lineage: Eukaryota > Metazoa > Chordata > Mammalia > Didelphimorphia > Didelphidae > Gracilinanus > Gracilinanus agilis. The sequence goes on from NW_025353696.1 coordinate 4,168, forward strand.
TAAAAAAATCCATTCCATGGACTTTATCTATATCTTTGCATGGATCAATTTCTAAACATAGTCTCTCACAACAGAATGTGAGATTCTTGAGGGACAGGCTGTCTTTGACTTTCTTATATCCCTGGTACCTGGTACACCAAAATCACTTAATGAAAAGGAAAGGAACCTCTATGTTCTGGAGTTTTTATAGCAGCTCTCTTTGTGGTGGCAAAGAACTGGAAGTTGAAGGGATGCCCATCAATTGGGTAATGGCTAAGGAAGCTGTAGCATATGACTGTGATGGAATACTACTGCTCCATAAGAAATGATGAACAGGTTAATTTTGGGAAAACCATGAAAAGACCTAATTAAATAGGAAAACAAAAAGCAAATCAGTTGACTGATCTATCCTTAGCATCTAAGAGAGTACATGGCATCTAGTAGGTGATTGCTGTTTGCAAATGATTGATCCCTGGTTTTATTGATTCTAATAGAATATGAACTCCTTAAGGC
>NW_025353697.1:0-2489 GCF_016433145.1 Gracilinanus agilis
ATTTCCCTGCTATTTGGGAAGACATGCATGTATTCTAGAATTTCCTAAAAGTGTTGGTGAAGTAATGAGTTTTTATAGCTTTTTAATCTTTAAGCTAATGTCACCAAGACTTTTGGGACATTCTGAATATACATTTAGAAAGATTAATTGGAAAACAGGGTAGTTTAGGAAGGGAGGATGCTACTAATTGGAGGGGTCTGGGAAGGCTTCATTTAGATCAGGAGTTCCCAAACTTTTTTGGCCTACTGCCCCCTTTCCAGAAAAAAAATATTACTTAGCCCCCTGGAAATTAATTTTAAAAAAAATTTTAATAGCAATTAATAGGAAAGATAAATGCACCTGTGGCCATCACTGCTCCCCTGGATCACTGCAGCACCCACCAGGGGGCGGTGGCGCCCACTTTGGGAATCAATGATTTAGATAGTGGTGCTACAGTCGAGTCTCCAGAAGTCAGAGATTCTGACACATGTGTATGAGGAAGAAGTGCTTTCCATCAGGGGATGGAGAGGCTATGAAAAAACCCTGGGAAAGAATTTTTTTGCTCAGGTAATAGTAAACTGGAACTCCAAAGAAGGACCTGGGCTGCTTATATTGATCTTGGAGTCATGTATATAGGGTAAATTAAAGTGAAAAAGGGGGCAGCTGGGTAGCTCAGTGGAGTGAGAGTTGGGCCTAGAGACGGGAGGTCCTGGGTTCAAACCTGACCTCAGCCACTTCCCAGCTGTGTGACCCTGGGCAAGTCACTTGACCCCCATTGCCCACCCTTACCACTCTTCCACCTATGAGACAATACACCGAAGTACAAGGGTTTAAAAAAAAAAGATGCCCATTAAAGTGAAAAAGTCATCAAATGAAAGTGTAGAGAGAGACTCAATGTCAAGTCAGAGTCTTGGGGAATGTATATAGCTAGGAGGTAGGATTAGGAGCCAGCAATGGGGAAGCCCCAGATGGTACAGTGGATGGAGTGTTTTGATTTGGAGTTAAGAAGAGCTGAGTTCAGATCCTGCCTCAATACTTACTAGACGGACAAATCTTTAACCACTCAGCCTGTTTCCTCATCTGAAAAACAGGGATATCAGAGATAGACAAATCTTTAACCGTTCAGCTTGTTTCCTCATCTATAAAATGGAGATTGCAATAACATCTACCTTGCAGCGTTGTTGTGAAGATCAAACGAGTTGATATATGTAAAGCATTTTGCAAAAATTTTAAAGATATCTATATACATATCCTCTACACACATATATATAAACACAAAAACATGTATATGTGTGTCTATAGGTGTATATTTCTAGTGTGTATATATTTCTGTTTAAATATATATTTTTGAATAAAATTGTGTACATATATTTGTGCATAAATATATGTATTTGTGTGTAAATTTGTGTAAATATATATAGAGCTAGAGATAGAGATATAGAGATATGGGGTAGATAGGTGGCACAGAAGATAGAGTACTCAGCCTGGAATCAGGAAGATTCTTCTTCCTGAGTTCAGATCTGATCTCAGGCACTTACTAACCATATAACCCTGGGCAACTCACTTACTCCTGTTAGCCTCAGTTTCCTCATCTGTCAAATGAGCTGGAGAATGAAATGGAAAACAGTTCCACTATCTTTGCCAAGAAACCCCCAAATGAAATCATAATCAGATATCTCTAAAAAATAACTGAACAACACACACACACACACGTCTGCTAACTATTTGAGATGACTGAAGAGTTGTCTGACAGGTAGGAGAGAGCAGTTGTCAAGGAAACCTACAGAGGAGAGAATATCCAGAAGGAGATGATGGGCAACAGTGTTAGATGTTACAAAAGGCTGAGAAGGGCTGAGATTGAGAAAAAAAAACCCATCAACAATTAAGGGATCATGGGGTAACGCTGGAGAGAGTTTCTGATGGAGTGACAAGGCCAGAAACCAAGTTGCAAAAGATAAAAAATGACTGAGAAGAGAGGACATGGAAGCAAAAAGTATGGGCAGCTTTTCTTCTTGAAAAGGCACTTGAGAAAATCAGGAAAGACAAAAGGTAATAGATTGAGAGAATGGTACCAAGATTGCTTCCTCTTTCTGGGCCTCAGTTGCTTCACTTGTTTTTTTTTATTATTTTCTTTTCTTTTTTCTTTTTCTTTTTTTGCTTTGATTGTAAAATGAGAGGCTTAGACTAGGAAACTTGTGATGTCTCCTCTGGCTTAAAATCTATGATTGGTTCATCAGAGCATGCACAGTCATATATCCTCCAGCTGTTGCTGAAATGTTAGCTATCGTGTAAGTTCAGGAGTGAAGAACACTGAGTAGCAAATGTAGGAAGCAAAGGAAAGAGCTCTGGAAATTAGAGACATGGGTTCAAACCCTAAAACTGCCACTTACTACCCATATGAAGGCAAACCACTTCCTTTCTCTGGGTATCAGTTTCTCCTTCTGTTAAATGAAGGAGTTGAACGAGATGTTCTCTATTATCTCTTGTAATTCCAAAAATTCTATGTCCTA
>NW_025353698.1:0-8981 GCF_016433145.1 Gracilinanus agilis
GAAGGGAGTGAGGAAGGGAGTGAGGGAGGAGGAAGGGAAGAAGGAAGAAAGAAAAACTTCAATGTACTTAAATAAATATTTACATTCAATAATCCTGTCCCATAACCCAAGCTTTATGTTTGATACAGGCAGTAAAAACATTTTCATAAACCTGTGCTTCAAGGTCTGGTTGTGGAGGTTACTACCCAGTTTCCTCAAACAATAAACCTCCTTTTTCTCCACAGAAGGAGACAAACACAGTTTCTGCCCAACCACAGAAAAGAAAGGGATAATAGCTGGAAGAAAAGATAGAAGTGGGAAAGACTGAGGTGGTTAGAGAATTGATAGCTTTTACTTAAAAGAAAAAGAAAAGTGTATGTTCAGATAAGGCCAGATCTCTACACTTGGAATTTACTCTGATTCAAGGTGTTGGCCCAGGCCTTCATATGACCAACTGTGAGGAGACTGAAAATGTCTATCCTAGGGGGTAGAGTTTTGGCTTTGAGGCTGGGGAATTTGTGCAGCAATTTACAGGTGAGGGGCCAAAGAACGAGGAAGGATACAAATAGTTGGGAATCTAAAAGACAGGTTGAAAATCCAAAAAAACAAGTAAACAACTTTGTGTATGTACATATACTACCTAATTAATAAATTAATTAACTTAGGGATCATAAAGACTAAAGTAAAAAATGAGTAAGAACTCAAAGAGAATATACCACACAATGATAGAGAAGTATATTACCAAAGAAAATGCACTAAAATTTCTTGATTAAAAAAAAGAATTCAGTAGATTCCCCAGAAATCATGAAATAACCACAGGAAACAATATTTAGCATAGTGCCTGGATCATGGTATATTATTTACATTGATTTCATCTCCAGAATGAAAAAAGAATGTCAGAAATCATAGCTTTCCCTAGTGTTAGATAAACCCAAGAAATTAAATTACATAGAGAAGAAGTCTCCATTTGACAAGAACTGTCAGGAATATTCGAAAGTAGTACTGCAGAAATGAAGTTTGAACCAACACCTCCACCATGCACTTCAGTCATATGAAAAGTATACTTAACATGAACGCTAAAGGTACCACCATTTTGAAAAAAGAAAAAAGAGAATTGGATCACATATCTTTTCTTGCAATAGCCAAGAGAATAACTATTATCAAAACAGTGGATAAAAATGATTACAAAAGAAAAAGCAGATGATTTTGATTTTAATAAATTGAAAAGCTTTTATGCTGACATGATCGATACACCTAATGGAAAGAGGTACCTAGGGGGAAAATATCTTTTCATCAAATATTATATCCAAAAATATATTAACACAAATTAATTAATTAAGAGAATTAACACAAATAATATAAGGTAAAAACCATTTTCCCAATGTATACTTTGTCAAAGAATATGAACAAATATTTCTCAAAAGAATTTCAAAGGATTCACAACCATATGAAAGATTATTCCAATAAGAGATGTGGTCAATTCTTATTATTCACTATAGTTATATTCTATAATGTTGCCATGAATACTGAATATTCATGAATACTGAACTATTGTTCCTAAAGGAAATATAAGGTTATGTTCCTACAAGCCTCTAGGCACAATATTTGCTTAAGCATTTTCCAGAGAAGTCTCATAAAATTGGGGGATTTCCTCTTCCTTTTTCTGGATGTACCTTTTTTTTTTCACATTTTTAATTCATCAACATTGAACTCAGGAGCAAAAGCACTATTACTGAGACCCAAATGAAGCTTATCTCTATAAGGCACATCATAGCCTTCTTGAACTTAGGAGCACTAGGTAGCAATTTAATATTGAACTCTATGTTTATGGGCCCTTTTAAATGATGAAGTCATCAAGGAAAAGCACAAAAATGCAAGAAAACTCACTAAATAGACTGTTGAAAAGGACACCTGTTTACATTATAAGAACCGAACCAAGAAGGCAAAGCACAGTGAATAGAGCATTGGACCTGGAGTCAGGAAGACCTAATTTCAAATCTGACCTCAGATACTTCTTAGCTGTGTGACCCAGGTCAAATCACTTAATCCCAACTGCCTAAATCTTCCTTACTTAGTATCAATTCCCAGACAGAAGGTAAAAGTTGTTGGGGTTTTTTTTTAAAGTATTTATTACATTATACATGGTTGTACTAGCACTGTGCCACTTATCTGAATCCCTTTCTGAACTTCCTTCTGGTCTCTCCTGTATATTTCTTAAATGTTTCATTTTCTCCCTTTTAAAAAAAATATTTTTTTATAATTTTAAAATTTTTGGCAAGGGAAAACTTTCTGGGCAGAAGAGAAAGGATTATATTCAGAATTGAATATAAGTGAAAAAAGCATCAATAATGTTTTTTTGTGAAAGTTAATATTTGTGATAGTTATACAAGGTAAGAGAACAAAGCAAAGTGTAAAATAGTCTAAAGGAAAAAGTAAAATAAGATAAGGTGAAGGCAGCTTGACTTTCAAAGCTCTGGAAAATCCTAACGGCCAGGCTGAGAAGCTGTGTGTCTGTTCCCCAAGGATGAGTATAATATTGTCCTATTACACATTTAAGCCTACTACATTCCACAGCCATCATGAAGATGCTAGGTTTGCAACAACAGTAGAGGAAATACCCACACACTGGTAAGTTCTGGAGCTAGAAAGGCCTTCACAATCCATTTGGAAAAGATAAAGAAAATGAAACCCAGGGAAATCTGACTTACCCAAGGTTACTAGGGAAAATTAATATTGAATTAAATGATTTTTATGTGAAGTCTTTCTAGAACCTTGGGTTTGGAAAGTCAGCTAGCTTCCAAGTAGTTTACTCCCAGGCCTCAATCTCACTAGGTTGGCTTTTGTTGGAGGTAGAGTGGAAGCCTCTTTTTATTTATCTGTAATCAATAACTCTCTAGATGGGAGAAAGTAGCAATCTCTAGCCACCATTTTGGACTGCAGTGACCTAGAAGAAAGAGGACGTGACAGTGTCTTCCAGGTCTCAAGAAGGACACTCCTCTTCCTGTGATAAAGTAATGAGGGAGAGACTGAGATCTCTGAGTTCATCTCCTCAGTGACTATTTACCAATAAAAATGTCTGGGAATGTAAGGGGACATTGAGTGGGTCACTGATGAAATCTCAAGGGAAATATATATTGACCTGGGCCATAGGAATTCTCCCTCTTTTGCCCTGCTCACACACTCCTTGCTGACTTTTCTGATTATAGAGGGAGTCAATTGACAAGTTTAGAGATTCTTGATTAATAAACTAACTTAAAAATTAAGAAATACAGCCTCTCAAGAATTTCAATTGTTATATCACATAGTTAATAAGCATCAGGAATAAGCCTGATTCTAGTCTCTCAGACTCAGACTCAGTTCCTCAGAATAATGTATTGATCTCCTGGCATACTCCAGACTCTCTCTACCATGCCCCAGAAATCTCTTTATCTTGGAAGCCCACTCCAGACCTGCCATTCGCATATTGGAAATAACCTCTGGACAGTGGCTTCTCTTTCTGATTGAATGACTCCTCCAAGAACCTCCATTTTAAGAGAGTGCTTGGGTCAATCATGTCTCCATTTGTCTTCAGGCTCCCAGGACTTCTATCTTTTTCTCTCTTTCTCTCATTCCCCATCAGTTTCATATTAGGTGCAATCTTCCTGCATTAGTATGTAAGTTCCTTAAGTGCAGGGACTGTCTTTCATTCCTAGCTCACCTAGCACAGTGCCTGATTCCTAGTAATACTATTCTTAGGCTTTTGAAGTCTTGTTGTTGTTTAGTCCTTTTTAGTTGTCCAATTCTTCATGGCCTCATTTGGTGTTTTCTTGGCAAAAACACTAGAGTGGTTTACCATTTCCTTTCCTAGCTCATTTTCCAAATGAAGAAACTAAGGAAAACAAGGTTTAAAGACTTTCCTAGGGTCACAGAGCTAGTAAGTGTCTAAAGCCAGATTTGTATTCATATTTTCCTGACTCCAAACTTGGCACTATCCATTACACTACCTAGTTGCCGCTTCTGAAGACTAAGAAGCCATATATGCATCTTAGAGGTAGTTAATCACATAATGAATGGCATTCTGGACCTAAAGTCATAATGACTTGAATTCAAATCCCACCTTAAACTTTTACTAGTAGTGTGACCCTAGGCAAGTCATTAACCCCCTACTTTCATTTCCTCAACTCTAAAATGGGGATAATAGTAGCACCAACCTTCCATGGTTGTTGTAAAAATCAAATGAGATAACATTGGTAAAGCATGAGTAGGCATTCTGTAAATGCTTTCCTTCCTTGTTGACTGAGAACTGCTACAAGAAAAGCTGTTCAGAAACATTTGCAGATAAGGGGATAGCTGGTTCTGTGCATATTTTGAGATCTAGAGAAGCGATTTATTTTAGATCACACATGTGTTGAGTGGCAGAGCAGGGGGATTCAATCTGAGGACTTCAGATTCTAGATTCTGTGTCCTCTTTCAGTTTTATTCCTAAAGTTTCTGTTAGGTAATGGAGAGGAGAAGCAGTTCTTTGGAAATGACAAGTAAATAGGTTGAAAGTTTTAACATTTGGTGACCTTCACAGAATCACAGAGTTGTGGTAGAATTCAGGTGGAAGGGACCTCAGGGACCTGACCATTCTAAGTTTCTGCATCTTATACCTCTGATTTGGCAGAAGCCTCTTCTTCCCCAATCAAATGAACCCAAGGGAAAGTACCTTTTTAGCTCAGATGTGCAAATATTTTATTGAAAAATGTTATTGAAATAAAGAGAAATATGGCATGCTTTGATCTGCAATCAGATTCCAACAGTTCCTTCTTTGGCTGTGGATAAATTACCTTGGAAGTTTATTTCTCTGATAATAGTTTATTACTTCACAATTGATCATGTTACTATATACAGTATTCTCCTAGTTCTGATCTCTTCATTTTACATCAGTTCATATAAATCTTTCCAGGTATTTTTTAACTCATCCTGTTCATCATTTCTTATGACCCAATATTATTCCATAGGACAGCACCTCGATGTCCAATTTTTGCCACTACAAAAAGAGCTGTTAAAAATATGTTGGTACTAGTAGGACTTTTTCCCTTTTCCCTGATCTCTTTGGGATATAGACCCAGCAATGGTGTTGCATGGTTCCATATTGTTCTCCAAAATGGTTGTATCAATTTACAGCTCCAACAACAGTGCATCAGGGTCCCAACTTTCCCACATCTAATCTCACATTTATTATTTTCTGTTTCGGTCATGTTAGCCAATCTGATAGGTGTGAGGTAGTGTGGGAAGCCAATAAGAGAATAGATAAAAATCTGAGACTCCTCTTTTATTGTCTTATGATTTCTTTGTTCCCTTTCTTATGGCCAGTAAGAAATGGAAGAAGAAATGTAGACAAATTATTTTGTTGATTCTCGCCTTAATGAGAGCAGAGAATATGATTTCTTTTAATCAATTAAATTCTCTTAGAGTTTAAAACACTCAGAAATCCATTAGAGATGTTATTTTTCTGAATTTCTCAAACTCCTCTGTCTGTCTTTCCCATTCCTCCAGAATGAATGAGAGATATTTATTTTCTCCAAAATTCCATTGTGATCACAGACAAACACAGCAATAAAACTTAAGATTCAAATTGATCAGAGACACATAGATACAACATAGTCACACAGACTGATAAAAGACATATTTCCCGGGCATTTCACGAATACTCTAACAAATCTATGACATCCTATCCACAGATCAATAAATCATATCTTCCATTGCTAAAGAAATCTGGAGAAAAAAGAAAGTTTATTATTCAGAAAATTGGTTAACTCTAGCAAGGAACTGGCTAAGCTAGGATGAATTCTTGGATGAAATTTATTCATTGGTGGGTCCAGTGGTTGGCCTCCTTTTCATCTTCCCTGAAATCTCTTATCAGGTAATCTGTAACCATTTTGATGGAATTTGGAATTACAATTTTTCTTCCCATGGTAACCTTTCTCACAACTGGGACACAAAGAGATAAGGGATTTGGAACAAGAGCTTTTTACAGCCTTTTAGTCCTTTATCATTTCAGAATATGTTTTTCCTTTCAGGGCTGCCGCGATGGCTATCCCCTGCATATATGCTGGAGTAAAGTTCTGACAAGCTTTTACATAGTCATTAATAGTCCAAGATTCTTTAACATTTTGAAGCATGCTCTAACACACATTATTGGCATTGTTGTAGGCAAACTTTCTGACTATTATTTGAGTTGAATATTCATCATTTGTATATTTTTTTACTTCTTGATTTAACCTTTCTACAAAATCTGAGTATCTTTCCTCTGATCCTTGTCTAATCTCAGACAAACCTGTGAACAGTTTCTTAGTTCCTGGGATCCTTTTCCAAGTCTCTAAGGCACACTTCGTACATTGAATTAGAGCTTCTCTAGGTAAATTAATCTGATCAGCATGTAATTCCCATTCGTCTATTTCAAGTAATATTTCTTTAGTAACTCTGATGCCCTGTTTCTTATTAATGGCTGCCTTCTGTTTTGCCAATTCATCAAATTCTGATTTCCAAAAAAGGTAGTCCCCTGCAGAAAGGGAATATCTTGAGGTCTGAATCCAATCAAAAAGGGTCATCCAAATTGCCCCTAAAGTTTCCACCAAATTTAAAGTGTATGGAGAAACAGGACCATATGAAACACAAGTTGTCTTAATTTCTTTTAACACTTTGTAGGGAAGAGACTCCCATGTAGGAGCTACTTCTTCATCATCATCTAATTCATCTGCTCTAAAAATACCTGGGAAACAGAAAGACGTGTCTCCGTCCTTCTGAGCATTTTTTAGGGCTCCTTTAAACCCTGTATTCTGGGGCTGTGGCTGCGGAATTGGAGCTTCAAGTGGCAAAGGCTCCTCTGCTGTTATCTCTCTTTCCTCTTTGGAAGAGAGGTTTTTAGGTGGAGGAGGGTCTGCTGCTAGTGACTTTTTCATTCGGATTTTAAAGCTCCAGTTTGATTTACAAGGATTTTCCTCCTCCTCTGATTCTAACACTGAAACCTTAAAGATTTCATTCTCTGCATTCTGACCAGATAACAAAGTTGTTTTTTCAGCAGCTGATGAAATTTTTTCTGGCACTTGTTCTGATCCATGCTCAGTATAATAATTTTTCAAATCATAGCTGATCGTTTGCCAGAATTCTAAGGGAATCCATAGGCTATAATTTTGAATAAGATCAAGAAATTTAGTGAACTGTTCTTTAGTAATTTTTACTTCCCATTTTCTGAGGATGTGCTTAGTTATATCAATAAAAAGAGTTATTTCCTTTGATTTACTGTGTCCCATCCTGTTAATCTATTCTTTTACTTCTAGTGTCTTCCCTTAAGGGGACAGTTCTGAAAACTCTGGATTTCTTGATCTTCTTCAGGCAGAAACTAAACTGTCATAATTTGGGAGTTGTCTGAGGGGGAGGGCAAACCTTTACCTGAATCCAGCAATCCAAGGTCCCTGTTCCAACAATTCAAGGTCCTTGTTTGGGTACCAAATGTCGAGATCTCTTTATCTTCTCTGATAATCTGATAAGGACAGTTTAGTTGATAGGGCAAAAATGGGACACAAAGATCTTTTACTTCATGCTTCCAGCTCTGGTTCCAGGAGCATGGGGTTTATTATATATATATTTCAAGACTCATTTCACACAAAAGAACCCCCTCAAAACTTTGCAGATGCTCAGAAGTTACAAATTATGTCATATCAAAACACAAAAAGTCTCATTGGCTTCAGAACAGAATAAGGCCAAGGCTGAATTTTGACTGGTTCTTATCAGAAAGCCAAGTTGGGAGTATTTTCTCAGGGTTGAATTGCCCCAGCTAAAGTTTTGGCCTTGGCTGTAGCTGCATTCTATTAAGATAAAAAATAATAAAGGCTGATATAAATATAGAAATTAGTATTTTAATTAAAGCCATGCTGATAGATAAAGTCATTAGACCATGCGCTTGTAAGAATTTAAAACTGCCGCCCAGCCATTATTATTATCTCCCGTCTCTTCCTGAAATCTGCTAGCCAAGAGGAAGTTCCTCCTCACCCCAGAGATTTAAACTGTCCTCTGTGTGGAGATGTAGGCATCCTCACGCCCAAAGAACCAGAACTGGAAACCCATTAGACCATGGGAAATGTAGTTTGATAATTTCCACGTGTCCATAGAAAATACATATATATATATACTTTTAGATGGCATCTCCCAAATTTCACTTTTACAATTGCCCCTGAGGTCCGGCAAAAAAAAGGTTAGCCCTTTTTCTTCACTGGACCTGTAAAAATAGACAACTTCTAAAATTTAAGAATTTGGGGGATAAAAGAAATGGATAAACAAATGGATAAAACTAGCGGCATTGACAAAAAACCAATTTGGGGGCAGTCCCCTATTGGTATAACAGTGTACAATTAAAACAATATATACAACTCAATTTCCACTCCCCATAGTTCAATCAACTGCACCCCAAAGTTCAAATTTGGTCTTCATGGTACCGTGAAGGCTTTTCAGGCATCTTCATGGTGTCTTCACCAAACAGGTTCATCGTCTAGATTCTGGGGAGATGGTAGGATCCTTATCCTGAAATTATTCTCAAAAGAATTTAAACTTTACATTACAGATTACAAAACATACATTTTCTTCTAAGATTTATACAATTCCCCCTGAAATTATTCCTAAAAGAGTTAAATATACATATATTTTTACATTATCGAATTTTAAAAAACTTAGCAGACATCCCATCCCCCTGAGGGAAATTTTAAACACCTTTTTTCCTTAAAAAAGGGTACCCCAGGTCAGCTAAGGTTGAGTGGCTGAGTCCCGGGGGTTATATGAAATCAATTGGCAAAATACAAAGAATAAAATTCAAGAAAAAAGAAGAAAAAATTAACTTGTGAATGAAATGTAAAATGTGCAAAAAATGTAGGGAAAATAAACTTAGACCTTTGAATGAAGGTCTAATTAAAGTGAATTCAGCAGTATGCAATTACTCATTCAGGGCCAGGACTAAAGGAAATGTCTCTCTCTGATCTGATTTA
>NW_025353699.1:0-2968 GCF_016433145.1 Gracilinanus agilis
ATATATATATATATATATATATATATTATGAACCTACAAGAATGTTGGGTCACTGATTTTATCATCATGAAAGTAATTATCTCTTTCCTTACCCCTATTTTTGACTTCCCAAGGTTCCTTCAAGCCTCAGATCTAATATCCTAACTATTAAATGAATCCTTTTAAAATTCCTGTTCAGATTCCCTGAGATTAATTCAAATTTTACTGTATATATCTTGCTCATCCATAGCCAGTTGCCTACAGTTTCTATTGGATTTTGAACTCCTTGAAGGGGGTACTTTTGTTAAACTTTACTTATTATTCACAGTACAATGGATGGGACATAATAGGCATATCTATTAGTAAATGTCTATTGTCTTTACAACTTGACTCCTAGGAGTACCATTTTTTTTATCTTCATATCCCCAAGACCCAGTAGACTGCTTTAACATATTATATGATTAATATATATTTGTAAAATTGAATTGTATTCACTAATTCTTTAACATAACAAGTAGTTCATAATTGAACAGTTCAGTGAACAACACGATGTCTTTAAACATTAAATATAAAATGTAGCAATTGCTCACTTCAAGGTTTCTGGATCACAGATAGTGAGAGAACAAGAAAAACAAAACAAAAAATTTTAGACATTTAATCTAGTTATAGTTAAATTTAAGATAACTGAATGTTAAAAATTATTCCTTCATTTCCCCTTTAGTCTTCTAATCTCTTTAATGGTTATTCAGTATTTTAAATGTCCACTATTTGCATTGAGTGATAGCAGAAATGAATTAATCATTATCAAGTTGATTAACAAGATAGTTAGCTATAGCTATATGCTCTATATGTTTTAGCCTTTAACACAAAAATGTTTTGTTGTTATTATTGTTTATTTGTTTGTTTTTAATCTGGAGTTTGTGAACTTGTTTTTGGTTTTCATTTATATTTTAAATTTTGACAAATGCTTTTCACTAAATCTGAACAATTGTTTTCCTTTTGATGTTATAGATTTAAAAGTATTATTCTGAGAAACAATATATAGGCTTCATCAGATTGCCAAAGAGATCTATGACACAAAGGAAAAAAGATAAAAGACACTGCTTTAATAGAAGGGTTGCTTAAACAGAGAGAATGAAAACAAGAGAAAGGGATAAAGATTCTATCTCTGTTCTTTGGAGGGAAGCCTGGATAACCACTGGATATTTAGTCAACCCAAGGAACCAGTCATCCCCAGGAATATGTGATAGAGACAGAACTGAAGCTTCTTGGAGATTTTGATACAAGCTAGATGCCAGAGGAATTATGAAGAATAGGAAAATTATGGGATTAAAACTCCTGGATCTAATATATGGGAGGAGAATGGAGAAACAACAAGAGAGGGCCATGTTATGAGGCTCATGTTGGTCAGTGGGCTGTTCAGGTCCAGGAAGAGAAATAATAACTCTTTAGATTGCTTTCAAGTACTTTCCCCTTTGGAAGGAGGGGACTCAACTCAAAGTAATATTGAAAGTTTGAAGGATTTTATTATAGAATAACTGTAACTCATTTTTTAAAGCAACTCTGAATACTATTCATTTTGTTGTTGTTGTTGAGAGGGCAAATTCAGGATAATAACATGAATCTGAATCACTCTAATTATCCCTAGGAGACACAGGTTCACTGGAGAGAGAAAAGATGTTTTGTCTGTTTTGAAGATTATTTGTCTGGCCAATAGTCAATGAATTAAAGTCTAACAGTTTGCAAGATAGATGATGACATCTTTTCCTTTTGTTGTAGAAGTCTAAGCATGACTCCAATTTAGATATTTCTGGGAAAAATACTAGGTGGGGAAAAACATATGAAAAAACATAGGCTTACTGAAAAATCCATAGGATTGAATAAGCATAGGAGAAAAATAGGATTTCAGATCTGGACCACATGGTTACATTTAAAATGCATCAAATATGTGTGTAAGCATGTATGTATATACACAAATAGAGAATTCAATAGATGCTGAGTAATTTCATAAATGACATTGTTTAGAACAACTCCAGTGGAGTATAATAATTTATAGATATCAACAATGAAACTCTCAGTCATTATCTGTCCCTTATAGTCTCTCTCAATATCACTGTTAAAGAGTCACTTCTTTGGAGGGAGGTACTAAACTTTCCAGGTGCCATTTGTCAGTTGTTTCCTTACAAGGGAGTAGCAACTTAAGCCTTATCAGATATATCAAGTTATAACCATCAAGAAAACTTCCCAATTTTCTTTATTGTAAGGGTAGATGAGTTTCTATCCAGGCAAGTATTATTTGGAGGATAATAATTTAGAGAGGACTCATAGAGATTGGGTTTAGAATCAATCAGTCAGCACATTTTTTAGCACTTAATATGTGCCAAGCACTGATAATAGATTCTGTGAACTTTATTGTTATTTGACTTATATAATTGTTATATTATTTCTGTATTTGTATTATTGTACTATTATTGCATTTGTAGACTATATAAGAAATTATAAAGCACTTTCAAAAATGTTACCTCGTATAGACCAATTTTAGATGGCAAAATGGATATTTTCATAGATTTTATTTAAAAAAATAGAGTGCAGCTGGGTAGTTCAGTGTATTGAGAGCCAGGCCTAGAGACAGGAGGTCCTAGGTTCAAATCTGGCCTCAGACACTACCTAGCTATGTGACCCTGGGCAAGTCACTTAACCCCCCATTGCCTAGGCCTTACCACTCTTCTGACTTTGAGCCAATACACAGTATTAACTCCAAGATGGGAGGTAAGGGTTTTAGAAAAAGGAAAAAAAAAACAACAGAGGCTTTAAAATGTTAAATATCTTGAGAAATCCAACAATATATTCCAAGTTGTCTTGAACTTATTTCTAATATATTGCACTATTTCTATGGAACCAGAAAAGGAAATAGAGTACAGAAAAGGGGATCTTAAGCTGCAAGGGGATTTTAGACTCATTTTACCTTATAATATATATATATATATAT
>NW_025353700.1:0-1231 GCF_016433145.1 Gracilinanus agilis
ATTATATATATATATATTTGCAAACTTTAAGTAGCTATGTAAATGCCAACTCTCGTTGTTGTTTATGTTGTGGTTGTTGTTGTTCCTAAATAGTTTTTCTAGTTTTTCCAAGAAGAATCATCAATTGATATATCTTTGTCTTCTACTTAACTTATTTCCCTCTTCTACTCTAGTAACAACTTTTGGGGAGTATCTATAGGAATAAAGGCAATTTTGAAAATTATTCCCTTGAGGTTTCTACAAATACCTTCTGAGGATAGCTATTACTTAAATTCAATATTTGTAAATTATTATTTTAGTAGACCTCATTAATATGAATTATAATTTCTCTGTGTTGTATATACTCTCTGTTTTACTTTGTTCTTGGGATCTTTCCTCCAAAATGTCAGTTGGTAAGCCTCCAAAGTTAGCTACATTGATCCTTTACTGAGAGACTCAGAAGACCATCACCATGGTCTTGCTCATCCAAACTCTGTGTCATTTGATGGAACTAATCAGGTTTTATACAACTCTGATAATGTCCTCAAGAACCAAAGACAATTAAAAAAATATTCTATTTTAATATTAATCTGATACATATACATTAACTCTAATGCCACAAAATAATCCAAACACATTTAGAAACTAAAATAATGTCTTTTGGATTAATCTTTTGGAGTATTGTAGAATTGATCCTTCCTTTTAATGAGAATATTTAGGAGTTTTGCATATATTTCATTCCTTTTTGTCTCCACATCACTAGCCACCTAACTCCATCAACCCTCGTTATTTGATCTCCTATAAATAACCATCCACTGGGCTTTTGTCATTTGAATATCCTAGCAGTCCTTTTCCCCCTCCAGGATCTGATTGTTCACCCCATGGCCATATGTTCCACTCCATGAACTGAGAATTACAGATGGAATTCTCAGAAGTATTGAGATATAGAAATTGCTTCAATTTATTAACTGGTGATAAGATTTAGAAATGGTTTCTCTTTCCTGATAAATCAGAAAATAGCAGTTTATCTCATATTTATTTTCATTAGTTATTCCCTCTTTCTGAGCCCCTGGTGGTGGAGAGAAGCCATGCTCACTTGAAGTATTTTAAAACAGATTTTATTTTCCTTTTTAGGCATGTTATCATTAACTTATAATTTTAATAGAAATATTATTCTTGATTTTTATTTTTTACATCAGTCATTTCCATACACACACACATATATGTACATAGATATATATGATATATATAT
>NW_025353701.1:0-7108 GCF_016433145.1 Gracilinanus agilis
CCTCTCTCTTAGATTCAATTCTGGGTTTTGGTTCCAAGGCAAAAGAATGGTAAAAGCTAGGCAGTAGAGATTAAGTGACTTCTCTAGGGTCACATACCTAAGAAGTATCTGAGGTTGGATTTGAATACAGAACTTCCCATTTCTAGGCTTGACTCTTAATCTAACGAGCCACCTAACGGCCCCCTGAACTCATTTTCAGTAACTATATTTGACTGGGAAAGGGAAACCCAGAATGAGGTGTGTCCTTTTAACTCTCAAGAGGAATATTGGAAGGCTATTTTGGTAATGGGAGGTGAGCCAGGTATACAGAGCTGAAGAAAAGAGGCAGGGAGCCAAGAAGATAACTAAAAAAAGAGAGAGAAAAATTTTAAGATCAGAATTAGGAAGAGGCCCAACTTTTGACAGGCAAGGAAATAGGTTTGAGACTACATGTTTTATTTTGTACCTTTAACCCATCACTCTTTTCCTGTTATCATGGAACTTCTGTTCAGAATGAATCTAGATATCTCTGCTGAGGTTTTATATATGTAAAACAGAATATCCTACCCCCCCCCCACCTGAGGGCCAAGTAGGTTATATCTCACCCAACCCCCAGGATTCTCTAGTACCCTTAAAAGTGATTCAGGGGGCAGGGTGGTAGTGGGGGGAAGTTCTATGCTTTCTGCATATGACTCCAACCCCCACTGATGGTATTCTTCCAAATGTAGAATGTGGTACCCTGCACCCCAATTCCATGAGTTAGTAAGTCAGATGAACTTTTACACATACATTTTTTACTTCAAAAAGTATAATCCCAAATATAAAAATTAAAAAAAATTCATTTTTAAACAGTCCCTGCTCTCAGTGAGCTTACATTTTAATGGAGGGTAGAAGTAGGTAAAAAATAACCTATACACAAATAAGTATTATATAAGGATGAACAGTGATAAGGGCAAGGGAGAGATCTAGTGGGGGAAGGTATAAAATTTATATCAGATTGTTTACCCTCTCAGGGAAGGGGGAAGAAGTGGGAAGGAGTGGGAAAGAAGGAAGGGTATAGAAAGGAGGAAGAGAACTTGGAACTCAACATTTTAAAAAATGAATTTTAAAATTTGTTTTATAAGTAATTGGAGAAAAATAAAATATTATTAAAACACAACAAAAACAAGAAAAGTGGCTTAGGAAAATTTGGAGAGAGTGATTACTTTCAGTTGGGAAGATTAGGAGAAACTTCATGTAGGAGGCGGTATCTTTTCTGGGATGAAAAAAATATATATATAAGAGACCCAAAGATGAAGAGGGAGGGAGTGTAGGCTAGGGATAAGGGAGAAATGAATGAATGCATAAAAGTAGAAAAGGCAGGAGGAAACTGGGAAATTGCTATTTTTACTATAACCTGTTGTCAAGGATTTATAGGACCATTGGTCCTAGGGTCTTTTGATGAATCATTTCCATTTTGGTGATATCATGGTCCCCACTCAAGGCTTTCTCTTGGAACATTGATATTTGTCTCATCTTGTTCCCAATCCAACTCATGGATAGATGTCTTCAGAAAAGATGGAAGAGTCTTCAGGTCTCAGAAGAACACCCAATCTAACATTACAGCTAAAATGGATAGAGTATTTCAGTCAATAGAAAAATGCAAAAAACACAAAAGACACCTGTAAAAACACCATTCAGCTCTTTTTTCTTCTCCTATGTACCTCCATCTGGGACGAGTTTATTATTGATACCCTTTTTCTTCAAAAGGTGAAAACCCTTGGGATCACTGGAAAATTGGTACTTTCTCTACCTGAAAAACTTCATCTCCTCTAGGATCCATACTGACATAGTTCTTTTCTTTGGCTGAGATTCTTCCCAGCAGGAAAGACTTGGTATTGCTAGAGAGATAACCTCTTCTCCTGGTGAGCCCAACTGTCTCAGGAATCTATTAAGTCTTCCAGACATATAGGTCTACCCTGTGGTTAAGGGACCTCTGAAAATGTAAAGTACTTGGTTTCAGCAGCCTTATGGAATAAATGAATGAATTAAAAAACATTTATTAAGCACTCACTATATACAAAGTTGGCAGCTAGTGGCTTAGGGAATAGAATGCCAAGCCTAGAGTTAAGAAGACTCATCTGTCTGAGTTCAAATGTATTTGTAAAAAAAACCCAAAATGGGGTCACAAAGTTATACATGACTGAAATGACTGAACAATAAACAAAGCACTATGTAGGGAGAGAAGAAAAGGAGCAGTTTAAACAACGTTAGGTTGTGGAACCAAGCTGAACAAATTTGAGACCTCGAAGGAGCTCAGTCAAGAAGCTGCCAAGACAAGGCCATGATATGGAAGGAATAAACCCAGACCTTGTCCTTCATTGTCGATGTGATTTCTAGTCCTGAAGAAAGGGATTGACTTCTTAAGGACCTCAAATTGTAAACCTTTTTATGGAGGCTTCAACCAGAGGGTAGACTGATAAGTTTGGAGGGCTGGGAGACCCCTTGTTTCTCTTTTTGAGGGGCAGCACCAGCCCTACTCAGTAGTTTTTGGAGAAAATGGAAGCCTATCAG
The DNA here is from genome assembly GCF_016433145.1 of Gracilinanus agilis. NCBI lineage: Eukaryota > Metazoa > Chordata > Mammalia > Didelphimorphia > Didelphidae > Gracilinanus > Gracilinanus agilis. The sequence continues at coordinate 2,533 of NW_025353701.1, forward strand.
AGGGGAACGAGAAAAATATTTTGCTGCTTATGGACTCAGTTTTGAATCTTTTGTGATCTTATGTCAAACTGTAGAAAGCCTGTCTTATATTCAGTGAATTAATAATCCAACTGATTGCATGACAATTGAAGGTAATCTTTACCTTTTCTGTAGACCTGGACATAAATTATGTCCTCATGTTTCCAGGGAAAAAATTGAAGTGTGAGGAAGTAAAATAAGTCAAATTCTGATGTCTTAGGGGAAACCCGGAGATGAGAACATGAGCCAAAGATGGATATATGAGAACCTTCTCAAGACTGAACTTGATCTCTGCTAATTTGGAGCTTCCTTTTTAGGACAGAGGTTTTAACACAACTCTCTTCCTTTAGTGAAGTAGTTGCTTTTATTTTTTTTTGAAACCCCTAATAAACTCATGGAGACCAATAATTCCAAGAGGACCAATAATGAAGCATGTTACCCATTCTTAACAGAGAAATAATTGACTCAAGGTGAAGAATGGGATATATTTTTAGACATGGTAAATATAGGAATTTAATTTTGCTTGACTATTCGTATTTGCTATAAGGGTTTTTCTTTCTTTTTTTCCTAGTGAGGAGGGAGGTGATAAGTTGAGAAAGAGAGAAAATAAGTGCTTCTTTATTAAAAGTAAACAAACAAACTTTAAAAGAAACTTGTTGAGACTTTTGAGTTGCTGAATATATAACAAAGAACCAGAGTAGAATAATAGGTGGAAATGCTACAGTTTTGAGGCCACGGCCCCAAGATTAGCTTTTCTCCTTAACCCTTATGGTAATTGTAGTAAATTGATCAATTAATAAGCAATTTGGGACAGCTAAGTGGCACAGTGGATAGAGCACCAGAGAGAACCTGGGTTCAAATCTGGCCTCAGACAGAAGGACTCTGGGAAGTCATTTAACCCCATTTGCCTGGCTCTTTCCCTTCAGTCTCAGAGTTGTTACCAAGACAAGTAAGAGTTAAAAAAATTAACAAGCAATTTATAAAGCACCTGTTGTGTACACTGTGCTAGGAGCCATAGATACAAAACCAAAGAATGAAATGGTCAGGGAGCTAGCAGCCTACCTAGAAATAATATTATATGGTATAATTGTGAGCAATCTTCAAGCTTTAGAACTAGAAAAGATCACAGAAATTATTTAGTCCAACTCTCATTTTAAAGGTGAGAAAAGTGAAATTAGCCAAGGCTGGTACATACCTATAACCCATGCTTTTCAGGAGGCTGAAGCTGGTAGACCACTTGAGCCTGAGAGTTCAGAGCTGCAGTGGGTCAGTTGAGAGTGTATATACTAAGATTCTAGGATGCCTAGGAGGTAAAGCATAGGTATAAATTTCCTTTCAGATGGATTGTGGGATCAAACCTCTGAGTAGCTTATGCACTGCCAGCATGGGTGATTTAGAGAGTTGTTCAGTCATTTTTGATCATTTCCAACTCTTTTTGACCCTGTTGTCTTTGTTCAGTTACTTTTTGGTCAGGTTCATCTTTTTGTGACTCTTTTTGGGATTTTCTTCTCAAAGATCCTTTGTGGTTTGCCATTTCCTTCTATAGTCCATTTTATAGATGAAGCAATTGAGATAGAAAGACTAGTCTCAAATTTTAAAAAGCAAAGGAAGGAAGAAAAGAAAAGAAGAAGAAAGAGAAAAAGTGAAATGACTTGCCCAATGTCCCCCAAGTCATTAGTGAAAGAGCTGGATTCAAACACAACTTTTCTGACTCCAAATATAGTGCTCTTCCTACTACACCACACTGTCACTCTTCTTGTTGGTATAACTTTACTTTTTTAGATTCTGCTTCAGGAGTGGGTATATCCACATGCAGCATGGACATATGCAATCATATGTGCTTGCACACATGGAGGTGGCCTGGAGGAGGTGGCCAGGAAGAGGGAAAGACAAGCTGGGTGTACCAAAACTGAGAACACTCTGGTGTGGGCTCTGTCAGGACCACCTGTGTACAAATTTCTATGAGTGGGTTTGCATGTTTAAAGTGGGAACAAGCAGTTTGTTGGGATGTGGGGGTAGGGATGGTTCCCTTATCTCTGAATTTGGAAATGAATATGTGGAGAGGGCTGAGAAGGAAGAGAGAAAGAAGGTCAAAGGATGGAGAATCCAAACAGAACCATCTCAATAATGATGTTAGTTTCCACTTATATAGAGTGCTTTGCAGAATGATTTACATCTACACCTCATTTGATGCCATACTGGGAGTGTAGGCAGCCAAATACCTCTCTCATCCCACTTGTTACCATTTCTAAAATTCTACCATTGGAGATTTTTTTTCTTTTCCTTGTGGTATGAATTCTCAGATTTTCTGTTAAAATGCTAACACTCCATGGCACAATTAATCTAATCATTGCTGTTGTTCAATCATTTCAATCATGTCTGACTCTAGGTAACCCCATTTAGGACTCTAGGCAACTCATTTGGCAAAGATACTATTGTGGCTTACCATTTTCTTCTCTGGCTCATTTTTTAAATGAAGATGCCAAGGCAAACAAGGTTAAGTGACTTGCTCAGGGTCACACAGCTAGTAAATGTCTGAGGCCAGATTTGGATGCAGGATGATGAGTCTTCCTGACTATGACCAGCACACTCCCTGACTATGACCACTACACCATCTAGCTGCCCTAATCCAATAATTTTTAATCCTCTATATCTTATCAAAGATGAATTGATAGTTTGCTGTCACTTTGGAAAGAAATAATAGGTTCCTGAAGGAGGGGATGTGGCATAGAATAAGTCCTTTTTGGTGCAAGGAAGTGAGTCAGAAATGTCTAGGATATTCAGATGGCTTAGAGGAGGGCATATCTACCCTGAATAATGGGCTGCATGGGAAGGGCACTGGATCTGAATTCAAATCAGGGCTCTTTTATTTGTTATGTGAACTCAATTTTCTCACTAACATTTGGCTAGATTATCTTTAAGGCCCCTTATAGCTGCTGATCGTATAATCCCAGAGATAATGTTATGTAGCAGATAGAGATGTGGCCTTGGAGTAAGGATGACCACCTCAGATACAACTGGCTATGTGACCCGAGGCAAGTCACTAGCACCACTGGGTCTCATTTTCTTTATCTGCAAAATGAGAGAGTTGAAATAAATGAACTCTCAGAGTTCAAACTCCGTGGTCCCAGAGAATAAGGTACCTTGGAGAGCAGGGCAATGAAAGCAAACTATGCCAGTATAACCTGTAAAAGACCAAGGAGAGGGTCCAGATCTCCAAAGTATATGAAGCAATTCTATTCAATATGTGAGTCCCAGCTCTGCTGTGTCCTATGGAGCCTGGTCACATTCCATTTTTCATGGCTATATAACAAATATCAAACCATTAACCATGATGGCCTGGTTGATCTGATTACTTATTTTGCACCTGAAAACAAGCAGCACCAAGCCCTAAACTATTGAATGGGGCTCTCATTAAATGACCGTGAATCATTTTTATGACCCATCATTTTCAGGTTGCCTTGTGGGAGGAGGCTGTGTTGGCTTCGGAACACTTCACAAATGTGAACTGTACGCCTGCTTTCTCCACTCACCCTCCTGTGAAAATAGTAGGGTCCAGCATCTCCCCCACCCCACCCCTGCATCTGCAATCTGTCCTCTTGAGAAGGAAAATCTGTCACAGCTTGGGTAGGGGATGAGTAACTGTGATCTAGGAAAATAAATATAATGAACATGCTGCAGTAGTCTGAGTAAGGCCATGTTCCTTTGTGTTCCCTATTCAGATGGCATGGAGAATTCAGGCCTTTTTATTCAGGAATAATTTCTCTCTCTCTCCTCTCTTTGCCAGCATATGAGATTGCCGTTAACATAACAGGAAAAATCTGTTTGGTTTGTTTTAAAGCATGCCAAGGCTGATAAGAAACTGGTATGTTGTAATGGAAAGAGTATGGTCAGAAGACATTGGCTCTACTCCCAGCTCTGCCACTATGTGACCTCAGGTAAGTCTCTTCACTTTTCTGGGTCTTATTTTCCTTATCTATAAAATGATCTTTAAGTTTCCTTCCAGAAAAAAGAGTTTCATTATAGCTATAGTGATCAGATAGCAATAGATGAATTCTGACAAAGGTGATTCCTTTTTTTAAAAACTCTAAATATAAAATTTCTCCTCAAAATTAGGATTGTGATTGGCATAAATAAATATATCTAAGACTAAGCCATCCACCAGATATCCACAATGTTATGAGGCCTTTTTTGCTTTTTCGTTAAATATAGATTTTAGATGAAGATCAAAGAGTAAAAGATGACCAAAACCACATGGGTAGAGCCAAGATTAAGATTAAGATTAGCACAGGATTAAGATTAGCACAGGATTGGCACTCATTCGTTCAGTTCCTGAAATCTGTAATTTGAAGTTATCCTTCACTCTTCTCATTCTCTTATTATTATAATACTTACTCATTTAGGGTCCATGCTTCCAGGCTCTCCCTCCTCCAACTCATCTTCTACACAGTTGTTAGAATCATCTTTCTAAGAGATTTCTAACCACCTCTGCTTAAAAAAACCTTTAAGTGGATTCTTATTGCCTTGGGGGGAAATGCATATATATATATATATATAT
>NW_025353702.1:0-4888 GCF_016433145.1 Gracilinanus agilis
TATATAAAGTATAAAAAATAAAAAAATCTATAAATAATTTATCAAATAGAAACCTGAATCAAATTTATCAGAATGAGTCATTACCCAGTTTATAAATAGTCGAAAAACATAAATGTAGGTAGTACAAACTTTGTTGTTTGGCATCAAAACTCTTCACAACCTTGCTCCAAACTACCTTTCCATTCTTATCTTACATCACAGTTTCATACATGATCCACTCAAATGGACCTATTTACTGGTCTTTGTACTTGAGATTCCATCTTATAAGTTCATGACTTTTGCATATATTATCTTCCATGCCTGGGGCATTCTCACTTGTCACTGATGGTCCCTAGAATCCCTAGTTTCTTTCAAAGCTTATCACAAATGCTACTTCTTTCATAAAGCATATGCTCATTTTCCCAGATCCCAGTATCTGACCTCCAAAATTCCCTTGAATCTATTTTAAACTATATGGAAGCATTTAGTAAATGCTTTCTGATTGATTATGATAGTAGATCACAAAATTGATGAATTTCTTCTCTCTCCCCCTACTCACTTTTACCTTATATCACTTTGTTCCATTGTTTCGGTCATTGGGTCAATTCCATTTGGGGTTTTCTTTCAAAGATACTTGGAGAGGTTTGCTATTTCCTATTCCAGCTCATTTTATAAATAAAAAAAACTGTGGCACATAATATTAAGTAATTTGCCCAGGATCACCCAGCTAGTAAGTATCTGTGATCACATCTGAAATCAGAAAGATGAGTTTTCCTGATTCCAGGTCCACCTATTTGTGCCATTATGTTATTTTACAGATGAGTGAATTAAGGCATAGAGAAGTTGTGACTTCCTCAGAGTAACACAATAACTAAGGTAAATATTTGAATTTAGATCTTCGTGACTCCAAAATCCATCACTCTTCTTATTATACCATGCTGCCTCTCAGTCATTGTAAGGAAAATTCTTTGTGTCTTAAAAGTGTCATAAAAATGTGATTTTTTATTTGTTCTGTAAACTACTACATATGACACTGAACAAAAATGGATCAGTAGGCAACTTCATATTTTACCCTGAGATTACCAGGTCAGTTCTAGAATCCCTGGGTCCTATAGATACTTGAATGTGCAATTAAAGAATGTGATGCTTATAAAAATATTAATTTACTTGAAAATATCCAACACTTTGACTTTATTATCCAGTAGTATTATCTTGGTAGTATTTAAACCATGTTCTGGGAATATTTTCATGAACACATGATGAAAGTTGTCTGTAGGAAATTTGATTACACTATTTCAGGTTATAGAAAAATCAATAAAAATTAAAATTTAACAAGGGAAGATTGCCTAGATTATTATAGCTCTCAAGTGGCTATAACTCTGAGCTTTTCCCAATTCACAGAAGCTGGACGAGACTACTTCCCACTCAAGAAAAATGTTCTTTCTTGGACAGCAGTTGCATCATTTCCTAGTTGAACTCTTTGGCACCCTTGTGAAAACACAAACAAAAAACATGAATACCTGTAAATCATATACATACGTTTCATTCTTTCTCTCTTTCTTTCTTCTTTTAACCAAATGGATTTCATGCACTTATGGGGGTGAAATGCCCCTTGACACATTTTAGCCCTAAAATTTCTGCAAATAGTGTTTTCTTTCTTGTCCCAGACTTCTCTTTGCCTTCTTCCCTATCTTTGCTTTGAAAAACTATAAAGGAAACTGCTGTTAGCAGATATGTCAACACAAATCACTTTGGAGAAAGAAGAATCACTTGTGAGGCCAAAGGTGACCACAGTATCTTTCTAGAAGAAAACAGTCAGGAATAAAAAGTCTTTCCTTCTTTCCTCTGGACTCTGGTGTGACTATATAGGGCTCTTAGAATTTGAAGCTTCTCTAAGACTTTATAGATTATAGACTCAGAATAACCCTCACTTGGGGCCAGACACTATCCACAGACATACCTTTAAGTTTGGCAGCATTGCCTTTGGCTATCTGAGAATAAAATTTGCTCTGCTGAATTTCCAGTCTTTCTTATTGCATTTGATAATATTGTTCTATATTAAAGAAAAGTACACCAGAGTTCAAATAATTCCTACTCCCAACCCCCTTCCTCATATGGGGAAAGAAAGCTATTAATAGAATTCATCCTACATTAATATCCCAATGGGAAAAACAAGTACCAATATAAGAAAGGAAAATTAAATACCCACTATTTAGGTAGCTGTTTTAAATTAAAAAAACTTTCAGAATTGCTTTTTCATGACCATTGAGGAGAACAAGGAAGACATTCTTTATGAGTGCTAAAGTATTATTTGGAAATTATATGATAATGCATATTGCATATGCATATGTGTGATGATCAAACAGATTTATTGAGTACAAGGTCACAACAAAATTGGAACAATGCCTTATTTGTGAAATTTCCAGTTTCAAAAATATGTTTTCTCTATCCCTTACCAACACTGCCACTTATATGATTCCAATATACCCCCAGTTCCTGCTATTTGCAAAGAGGGAAGAGAGACACCAAGCAGCAGCATAAAGATTTAATACTTTGCTATTGTCCTGGCATTTTTCAAGTAGGGTATCTGAGATCCTCAAGTATTGAAGATAAAAGACAATGCTTTCTTCATTCTCCATAAATTCTATAGACTCTAATTGTCTGGCTTCCACTTTTAACCAGCATCACACCATCTAACAGTGTTAACAAAGTCAATTCAAATCATCTTTACCTTCTGAAGGATAGCTCATTAGCCAATGAGTGAAATTGGTGAAAAGGGAGATGGAATGGTATATTTTTCTGTATGTCCTCTAACTCTTCTTGAACTCCACTTGCATTTATTGGCTGTGTATGGGTCTGATTAAGCTCTTGCTACAGGCAAAGCCCTCTAGGTGTTATGGGAGACATGAAGAAACATTGATATAGTCCTTCAGCTTGAAAGAGTTGATAATTTCTGCTGAAGAGATAACACATATTCACAGAAAAGATTAACTAGTCATGCAACATATTAACTGATGAGTGCCAAATGAGTTGTACAGACAAAAAGGAATGTTGGAGTTCAAAGGCTTTCTATAAGTGATAGGATTTGAGCTTGATATTGGCAGAGAATAGTTTAATACATGGAGAAAAGTAATATATATTTAATTGAAGTTAAAAACAGAGATTGGAAATGACTAGGGCCTTTGAGGGGGATGGATAAAACTAGTTTTGTTAGTAGACAGTTGATATAAGAGAGTAAAATGAAATGCAGATGAAAAAGTAGTATAGAGATAGATTATGGAGGAATTTGAAAGTCAGGCTAATGAAGAGGTGGTTATCCTAAAGCATTGGGGAGATATTAAATGCATTTGTTTGGTTGGGATTTTTTTAAGTAGGAGATTGAAAACATTATGGGAATCCTGTTTTGGGTAAAGTCAAACTATGCATAATAGACTAGAAGGATTAGATACAAGGAGTAGAGAAACAAAACAACAGTCTATTATAGCCATTCAAGAGAAAAGAATGAAGAGGTCATCTTTATCATAGAACTTCAAATGACTTCAGAACTCACCTGTTGAACAGATCCTTTATTTAAAAATTCAAATCCATGTCCTGCCCCTGGTATGTGTGTGTGTGTGTGTGTGTGTGTGTGTGTGTGCATGTGTGTGCACACATCCTAGGCTTCTTCTTTCATGAAACACCCTATCTTGCTTATTTCATGGCAATTTTGTGATTGCTACAGATTGAATTCTGATATATACATAGGACTCCCAAATCTACAAAATCAGTCTCTACTTTATCTCTAAAGCTACCCATTCTTCTAACTTTCCTATTTCTTTCAAAGGCATCACCAATTCTTTCAGACAGCAAGGACCAATAAAAATTGCAAGGAAGGGAAAACAAAAAACTTTACTGTGGAAGAAACATCTGGATTTAGTTGTTGAATGAATGGGAAAAAGAAAAAAGAGGTTATAAATGACATTTAAAATCCAACCACTATTCCTTGGTATTTGTGTTATCTTGGACAAGCCAAACTTTCTTAGATCTCAGTTTCCTCATCTGTAAAATGAGGAAGTTAGATAAAATGGCCTTTAAGATCCCCTGAAAATAACATCCTAGGATCCTATGACACCTCAAGTAACTAGGAAAATGGTAATACACTTTAAAAAATAAATACATCAGCTTCCTGGTTAAGATGGCGACTGAGTAAAAAGCAGCTGCTTAACCACTCCTAACCGAAACATATAGGACTCCTCAAAAAGACATAAAAACAAATCCAGAGGGACGAAGGGACTCCACAACAGGGCGCAACATTGAAGGTACGTGGAATTGGGGCATTTCCATGCTATAAGGGGGTGAAACAGCTCTCACTAAAATGCAAGTTGAGCAACCCGCTCCCCCACCCCACACCACCTTCAGTGCCAAAGCCAGTGCACAAGAGATAGAGCAAGCTTGGGGCACCCATTAAGTCCTTGGCAGCTACCTGGGGTCACCAGGGCCTGTTCCTGAGACAATTTGAGAATCATTGGTCTTCCTGAAAAAGCAGAAATTAATAGAAATTTGGACTCCATACTAAAAGAAATTATTCAGCAAAATTTCCCTGAAGTTCTACAACAAGAGGGCAATATAGACATTGAAAGGATTCATAGATCACCCTCTACACTAGACCCTGAAAAGACAGATATGGACAAATATTTACAAAAATATAAACTATAAACTATAAACTATAAAAATATAAACTGCCTAGACTAACAGCAGAAGAAATAGAATACCTAAATAATCCCATATCAGAAAAAGAAATTGAACAAGCCATCAAAGAACTCCCTAAGAAAAAATCGCCAGGGCCTGATGGATTCACAAGTGAATTCTATCAGACATTCAAAGAGCAACTAATCCCAATACTATACAAATTATTTGATATGATAAGCAA
>NW_025353703.1:0-4724 GCF_016433145.1 Gracilinanus agilis
GAGAGAGAGAGAGAGAGAGAGAGAGAGAGAAAGGGAAGAAGGGAGGGAGGAAGGAAGGAAGAAAGAAAGGCCAGTTGTTAAACATTTATCAGCATATCCCCGCATGGAATCCTTGGTAGTCTAGTGAACTTTAGGGACCCTACCTCAGAATAATGTTATCGTTCTTTTTATTATAATTGAATGAGCTGCTATATTTCATTTTGTTAGTGAAAATCAAGATGCAATTATTTCCCTATCCAAGTTCATAGGACCCTGCTTCAGATTCCCTGACCTAGAGGAACCATTCTCCCAAAGTAGAAATTAGAGATGCTGTCTAAGTGGGGTGAAGACTGGAGCAGAAAGAGAAGGAGATAGATAGACTTCCAAATTTCTTTGGTTGTAGAATTCGGTTACAAGGAGTATGCCTTCTTAGAAATCATATCCCTAGTTTGTTGGATCTGGAGACAGCTGAGAGTTGTTAGACCAGACTCTCTGAAACCAATTAAGAAATGAAAAGAAGGACTCTGAACTCAGTAGAAAGGAGGAAAGGCATACAATATACAAACCACACTGCCCCTGAACTTGGAGCCAGAGGAGTTCTGGGTTTGAATAGCACCTTTGACTCTTACTAGTTAGAGGTCTCCGGCCAAGTCACTAAAAGTCTGAGAGTATAAATTTCCTCATCTGCAAAATGAGAATAACCATAATACCTACCTTGCAAAATTGTTGAGGGGGTCAAAGGAAGCACAGGATCATAAATTTAGAGTTGAAGTGGACTGTGAGTCATCTGACCCTCATTTTACTGATGAGGAAACTAAGATCCAAAAAGTTTGTACCAAGTGATAGATGTGGGATTTGAACCCTGTCCCTTGACCTCATATCTAGTATCCTTTCCACTTTATCCTACTATAAAGTGCTTCTTAACCTTAAGGTTTCTGGGAAAGGTAACAGCATTAAGATGGCAGGACAAAAGAAATAGAAAAAGCTCGATTCTCTTTCCCCTTTAATTACCTACTATGAAACCACAATACTGTTGAGGAGTTTTTTGGTCACCCTCGTGTCTCAAAACACAAAGAACTCAGGTTCACTTTATGGAATGTTTCACTTCTTTGGCTTCCAGCTGCCAAAGTCTGGAAAAATCACTCTCAGATACCACCCTGTGTGCTGACACCAACGCATTGTTAAAAAAAAAAGAATCAAGGCCCATAATAATATGATTATTATTTAATTTTAGCATATATCATGATTTAAAATATAATAAGAAGCATAATGATAACTCATTTATTTAGTGCCTTAAAGATTCCAAAATACTTTATATCATTTTCTTATTTGAACCTCCCAACAAGCCCAAAGAGCAGGTACCATATGTATTACCATTGTCATCGTCATTTTACAGAAGAGGAAATAAAAGAAACATTTTTACCAAAATGCAATAGAATGCCAACAGAAGCCTTGAGGAATAATAATAGTTCCTGCTTCTATAATACTTTAAGCCTTGTAGAGCACTTAACAAATACTATCGAATTTTAACTTCACAACAACCCTGGGAGGTGGGTGCTATGACTACCCCCATTTTCTACATGATATGAAGAAAGGGAGACAGGTTGGCCTGGGGTCACAGTCCATGTGTGAGGTCAGATCTGAACTCAGGATTTCCAGAGTTCTACCACTGAGCCACCTCCTTGCAAAAAAGAGATGTCCTCCAATAAGAAGCCTTCTCCAAAGATTAAACAGATGCTAAGTCAGTTCTGGTCTCAAATCAGCATGGTCTTTTCTGTTCTGCTTCTAAGAGGTGCTCCCAGGCATGGCTCTCTCCCTGGAACTACTTGGTGGTTCCTCTTTGACTTCAGTATCATGCCTCCCTGGCAATGTTAAGTATTGATTCTGGCAAGGCTCAAAGTTTGTCTCTGAGAACAATGTTTGATGATCACAGAAGGCAAGTTCTTGGGAGTCCTCCCTATCTGGCCAGAAGAAATGGTTCGTTTCGCATCACAGCTTTAATGAAGCAGAGATGTATCCTTAAATGCACCTCAACCCTGTTAGACCCAGAGAAAACCCATGAGTTGCATTCACAAGTAGAAAACCTTTTCAGTTTGTTTGGAGTGTCTGAAAATGGGATCTCACTACTAATTAGATGTTGTCCCAATTTTGTACTTAGAATCCATTCTCTTGGTTTTCCTTTTGCCTTTGTGTCTCCGTCATTGCGCATAGTGCCTGGTACATAAAGGGTCCCTTGGTCACTCAAATGATCAAGACCTTGTCACTGGATTGGGGCTGAACTGGTAACAAAACCTATCAGGAATTTTGAGACCTGGACTCCTTCAATGGTTTACTGTCCTGACTTCTCAAAGCTTCCGATCTCTGATCTTCCTTCATATAAACCGCTGTATTCAAGAGCCACATGGCCCAAAACATCTCCCCTTAGGACATTGTTTTTCACTGGAATGGAGCTGGACTGGAAGAGACTGAACTAAGAAAGGAGCTGAGCTTGTAGTTGCCTAAAGCTGAGGTTCCTGTCTCCACATAGTGAGCAGAACAGGACCAATTACAGAATGTCTATGTATGTTCCAAAGACTCTCCAAAGTAGCGCCATGACAGCAAGACTTCCAAAACTCAGGCTTTCCAGACTCTTCGCCATGAAGGATTGTATTAGAGACACTATGCACATGCATACTGGGTTCACTGGTCAATCCCCCTGTCATACTATGATCCAATTGTTAAAATCCTACAGATACTTTAGTACCCAGATAAAGTACAATTGCACAGTGGCTAGAGCACTGGGCTTGGAATCACAAAGATGCATTTTCATGAGTTCAAATCAGGCCTCCAACATGTAAGATTTAAATCAATATCCAAAGCTCCAAAAATTATATTTTATAGGGTTTATTAATAAACACTTGAAATAGAAGGAATGAAAAGGAAATAGAAGTAAAAAAACTAATTATCTAACAAAATTAAAACCATGTGAACAAGTTGTCCTGCCTCCTGCCTCCCTACCCCTCCCCAGTGTGCTATCATCAAAAGAGCGTGAGAGGCAGGGCTACATCAAACTTATATCTTCCCTACGTCAGCACATAACAAGAGGATGAACATGGGATACTGGGAATTGGAGTTCTAGGGTACAGAAATTAATCACACAATCCCCCCTGTGATTCCCATGGGAAATGAGCATGTAGAAATCTCCCAGGTTTACATGCCTAGTTTCCCCATGGAATCAGCATACATAACCAACTTATATCTCTAAAGATCTTTAACCAGAGGTACATACAATATTGCACTTTCTAAGGGGAAATTACAATACTTTGGGGATAAAAGGGAAATAAAAGAGAAAGAGAACAAAACCAATGATTGCTAGGTGCATTGACAAAAACCCAATTAGGGGGCAATCCCTTCTGGCATAAGAGTGTATATACAAAATAAATGTGTTCAACCCCCTACAGTTCAATTTTACTACAACCCAAAGTTCATTCTGGATCTTTTGGTGCAGTGTGAGGTTTCTGCAGGCATCTCCATGGCCCCTTCTCCAAAGAGTTCACTTTCTTGATTTGGGGAGGTAGCAAGTTTGTTATCCTAAAATTACTCTCGAACAAGAAAAATTTTTATAAATCTAGAATTATATTCCAATTACACAGACACATACTAGCTGTGTAACCCTGGGCAAATCACTTCATCCTGCTGGTGTAAGTTTCTTCATCTGTAAAAATGAGCTGGAAAAGGAAATGGCAAACCACTCCAGTATCTGTGCCAAGAAATGTCCTACAAAATGGGGTCACAAAGAGTTGGACATGACTGAAACAACTCAACAACAACAAAAACAAAGTATGATGGGATTATTAACAGATATTTCCTCTGGCACACCACCACCCTCCTGCCCCAATCACAAAAGCTCTTTCTTTTAGTAGCATAATATAGTGGAAAGAACCAGGAGACCTGTGTTCAAATCCTGTCTCTGAGGCTTGGCACATGGGGCATCAGGAAAGTCATAGTCTCTCTGGAATTCAGTTTCCTCATCTATAAAGTGAGGGGATTGGACTAGTTGCTTTCTAAGATCACTTCCATCTCTAAGTCAATGATAATTGCAACTTTCATGGCAGTTTACACTTATCAAGTATGTATCATCTTTCACATGTTTTGAATTTGTCTTGGTAACCCACTGGAGCTTATTCATGCCTGTCATATGGCCCTTTGTCACCCTTTGGGTCATCTGCAGTTCTTCAGATACTATCATGTTCCCTGATTCACAGACACATGGTATCTATAGAAGGATATTGGTGCAGCCTCAGACACTTCCCAGCTGTGTGACCCTGGGTAAGTCACTTGACCCCCATTGCCCACCCTTACCACTCTTCCACCTATGAGCCAATACACAGAAGTTAAGGGTTTAAAAAAAAAAGAAGGATATTGGTGTTTAAAAATGTGAGTTCTCGTTTTTCTTCTTTTTTTCTCTTTGATTCTTTGTTATCAGGGATGACTTTCTGGGAAGGAGAGAAGGGAGAAATATATTGGGAAATGCAGGTGAGATTAAAAACAAAAGCTATCAATTAAATGTCTTTTTAAAAAGTGAGTTCCTGGAGCACCTAGTTAGTTGATTTGGTGGATGAAGCACCAGGCTTGGAGTCTAGAGGATCTGGATTTAAATCTGACCTAAGATGCTTCCTAGTTGTGTGATCCTGGGTAAGTCACTTAACACCAGAAGAAAGAGAGAGAGAGAGAGAGAGAGAGAGAGAGAGAGAGAGAGAGAGAGA
>NW_025353704.1:0-2929 GCF_016433145.1 Gracilinanus agilis
TATATATATATATATGTGTGTGTTTAAGTCTCCTAGAATGAGAGCATATGTTAGAGGAAAGTGGAAAGATTGTGATGAAAGTACTAAACTCATTGAGAAAAGAATGAGAGTGACCTACAGTAAATAATGGTTCCAGAGTTCTGAGTGGATGGTAAATATTGGTTGAAAGAACCTTAAAAGCAAAATTACTGAGTCATGGAGGTAGAGAGAGATTCCAAAACCTCCAGCAGAACCAGTGAGTTGGAGGTGTAAAGTAAAAGTGCATCCAGGAATAGAAACAGTGGCCAATGTGGGTATCATCAGAAGGAACCCAGGTATTATTGATTGTAAGAAGATGGAATTAATTAGTGAGAAAATAAAAAATGTTTGAGAAGAAAGCAAGTTTAACTATAAAATAGATTCCTGAGAGCACAGTGAAGGAGGTGGATAGATCTAGAGTGATAGACTGAGAGGGCTGATGGAGGATAATGAGAGTAAAAGATTAGGCAGTAGAAAATGGTGAAGTGGATTTGTACAACAGTAAGGGAAGTTTCACAATCTCTGGAATGGATGAATAGGATGGAGTGCAATAATGTTAAGTGGGGAGGAATGACTTAAGGCAAATGTTCAGTGACTTGGAAAGAAGTCCACTGAGGGAGGAAGATGATTTTACTTCACAACGATACCACTATTTCTAACCTTGTAGCAGGTAGTACTACTAAGTTCTGTTAAGCCCAGAGAGTCTATGCCATAATAGGCATGAGAAAGCAAAATTATATCTTAGGAGAGTCAAGATGGGAGGGAAGAATTGTCAATTCCACATGGGTCTGGTCTGGAATAGGAATACTGGCCATTATCCTATGCCAATAGCAGAAGCTAGAAAACTAGATTTGGGACTGATGGAGATTACTTTGGAAAGGCACAATAATAAAGAAGGCACTGAAGAGCAGGCAAGATGGGGGCTGATACAAGGTAAAAGCAGGGCAAAAGGTTGACTAGATGAATCCAAGAATCTCTGGAAAACCTTAAAAGCAAAAAAACAAAAACAGATTCCACAGGGAACTGGCTAAGCATAGATCAGGATGAAGAAGTGCCCCCTGGAATGTTATATAGAAGATAATAGAAAATGTATGGTGTTAGCAGGCTATGACTTATGAGCATATAATGTCTGAAGAAGAATACAAATGAAGGACCTTATCAAGGAACCGTAAGACAGAAAGAGTAGACAGGTTCTTTATGACAGAAGAGATGAAAATGGCAGACAGAGGACAGAGGGATCTGGGACCCTCATCTGGGCAAAGAAGTGGAGTCTAGAGTGTGTTGAATGGGACCCCTGTCATAAACTTCTAGAAGCAGATGGATAAGATCCACATAGGTTGGGCAGACACATATCAATTAAAATATGCACAAATGGAAGTTCTTCCTTAATTAGTGAACAAGATTCATTTGAGTGTTGAATAACTTGAGAACAGGTGATGTAGATTTTCTTTTTTCATTCATACACAATCTTAATGAAGTGTCAAAATTTCTTAGGCTAAGAATTTGACTCAACTCAACCAGCACATTTACTGATTCCTGAAAACAAGGATCACTAATCTGCTCTAAAGAGCCTCTACTTTTAATTTTCCCATACATTAAGATCATTAGTTGAGATGGAATTGGACAGAATGCTGATGGTTTCTTAATGGAGGCATTGATGATAGTCTCTTCAGGCATTGAAAGAATGATTACATCAGTGTCCTTAATTTGAATGTTCTTTCTGAATTGCAGTTCTTCTGCTCCCCCATTGATCAATTCATTTCTTGTTATTATATAACTTGAGAGGCAGCATCTATAGAGAGCTGTTCTCCAAGCAAAGAAGACCTAGGCTCCAGTCCTGCTTGAGACATAGCCTGCCTCTATGACCCTGGGGAAATCATCTGACTTTTTTGCTCCAGGAAACTTTCTGAGACAGGACCTGTTGAGAAAGTGCTGATTTGAAATGGAATAGGGAGTTTCCTTCTCTGGAAGTTCTCTATATCAATACAATTTCAATTCTTTCCCTATCATATGATTTTATTGTTTTATTTTTACCCCAAAGTATCAGGTTCTTTATGATCTGGGTAATTTAAACTTCAAACTGGTCTAAAAGAACAATAAATTTGTGAAATCTTTATTGCACAGTGCCAATTTAGGAATCCTTGAATCAACTATAATAACCATATCTCGCATGCACAGAGATAATACCAGTTATCATTTAGATGGTGCTTTAAGTTTTGAAAAGCACTCTACATAGATCATCTCTCACTGGATCCTCACAACAACTTTTGGAGACAAGATCTATTATTATCCCAATTTTAGAAATAAGGAACCTTGCATTGAGAAGTTAATTAACTTGCTCAGGGTTGGTTATGCAATTATGAAGTATGAGATACGATTTGAACTCATCTTCCTGACTCCAAGATCAGCACTGTGCCCCACTGTATCAATTGACTGACACATATAGAACAGCTATATGCTGTGGTAGTAGTAGAAAGATCACCTGATCTGAAGTCAGAATAGATATGGGTTCAGATCTTACCTTTGCTGCTTTCTAGCTAGATGACTCACTGTCAGGTAAGCGCCATCCTCATCTATAAAATGAGAGTAATAAATTCACCTAATTCACTGGATGTTAAGTTGTTTCAAATGGGATAATGGAGGCAAAGACCTGTGTAAGCCTTAAAATGTTCTATAAATGTCAACTCCACATGTATCAGGCTTTCAGGTTTAAAAAAAACCCACAACTTTATAACAGCAGCAATAATGAAGAGTATGAATGTTAATACATTCTTTTTATTTAAAATGCAATTTTTATTTTTTCATTTACATGCAGAAAAAAATTTACCCTTCTTCCTACCTCTACCCCCTTCCCAAGATATCAGGTAATAGGATATAAATGTATATTATTATTTTATTATTTATATTTGTT
>NW_025353705.1:0-3969 GCF_016433145.1 Gracilinanus agilis
ATATAATACATATTTATATATATATTTTCATATATTTTCTATACATACACACATACATATATTTCTATATGTTTGTGTGTGTATAGACACACACATTTACATATATACTCTATTATTACTCTGTATATTATACAATGATTCCTCTGTGTAAAAATAGTAGGGTCATTGAAAAAGTTATTTTAAATTTACTGAGACAGTAATAGAAATAATGTTTGGATTTCTGATTCAGAAAGATACTTTGAAAAATTATTTTTGATGACAGCAAATTACAGTACTATGAATTAAATTGACATATTTCCATTTAGTTACAACTTTCTTTTTAAGACCATTATGTATCTGTGTATTTATAATAGCACCTTATCCACTCTGGGGAGTAGAGGGATTAACATCAATGTATATATACAGCCCAACACCCTATATGAACAATTTTTGCTGTTAAGATTCTCTCTGCCCTGGGAGCCTCCAAGGCTTGAGTTGTCACACATAGAGATATTCTCAGGAACCTGTCACAATTCAGGCCACATCTCTTTGGACCTTAGAGCATTTTATTCTTTTTATCTCTAAAACAGTAGTGCTTTTGCTGAATGATTTTTTTTAACAAAGCTTATATCTGAGATAGTTTCCATTTTAATTTTTATTCTTTTTTGTCTTTGTTTGTTTGTTTGTTTTAGATGTGTCCATCTTTGAAGCTTATTTTGAAACTAAGATAAATTTGATTTGCCCTGGGTATGAAATGTCTTTTACCTTATCTTGATGACATTAGTTATGTAGACAAGAGTCTTTTAAAGGAATTTCTAGAGACTGATTTTGAATGCAGCCTGGAAGTCAGGTATTGTTATTGTTACAAGATAGTAGTGGACCAAAAGATAAATTATTGGCATTGAGTAAACCCAGGCTGTCCTGACAGTAATGTATGTGTTATAAGAAGTATTACAGCGCACTGGTTGGAAAACTGGTCTAGAGCAAAGAGTACTCTTTTTGGGCATCATAAGGCTAGAATTCTATCAATTATATGGGATTAATATTTGAATCTTTGTCCAGAGTGTAGCAATAGTATAGTCCATCATATAGTAGTAGTAAAATAGCAATAATAAAACAATATCATCCATAGAGTATATATAGTAATAGTAAATGCAAAAAAGATAATATAGTCTTAGGTTTCAAGGTTGCCTGCCCCATAGAAAAAGTTAATTAACAGCTTAGTAGAATAGAAAGAATGCTGGAAATAGAGGACCTGAATTCAAATTCAAATTCTGATTCTGCCAAGTAATTCTGTTATTGTTTAGTTGTTTTTCAGTCATGTCCAACTCTTTGTGATCCAAATTGGGGTTTTCTTGGCAGAGATACTGTAGTGGTTTGCCATTTTTTCCCCTCAAGCTCAATTTACAGATGAGGAAACTAAGGCAAATAGAGTTAAGTGACTTGCCAAGGGTCACCCAGCTAGGAGGTGTTTGAGGACAGATTTGAACTTAGAAAGATGAGTGTTTCTGATTCCAGACCTGGTAACTAGCTGCCATTCACTTAGTTTCTTCAGGCCTCAGTTTCCTTATGGTAAAATGAGCTGATTGGACAAAAAATCTTCTGAAGTCCCTTCCAGTTAAAAATGGATCATTCTTTAATGTGGAGTTCAAATCTTAGCTGGCATTTACCATTTACATGATCTTGGTGAAGGCATTTCTGCTCTCGTTATCCATTCTGTGTAAAATTAGGTGGTAAGACAAGATGATCTATTTTTATTTCCTCAATTTCTTTTCCTCAATGATCTTAGGATGTCATTTAAGTGTGCCAAGATTCCATGTTGCTGCCAACCAAAAATATAGGAGGAAGCAGCATCCTTCCAAAGTGTATAGGATGTGTGTGCATGCACTTCTGCTGGTAGGTGGTAGTTAGTTTTTAGGAATCTATGCAATGACAGCTAAGCATTTGGGGGGACAAGTAAATTATTTATTACTATGCCCCTTGTTTCATAATCACAAGGCTGGAAAGCTTATAAATCACATTATACCTCATAGAATTAGAAACATTTACTATAGTTACTTCTTGTATCTAAGTGGGAGTCCAGAGACACCTTTTGGATTGTTCTTTTCAGATCAATACCATCTGCTCTTTGGACTTTCAATTTTTTGTGTTCCTTTCTAATTCCCCTGCCTCTTCCTTATTCTTGGTTTATTCTGTAATCAGAAAAGATACAAATCAGTCTTCAGGCAACTTTCTAATCTCTTGAAGCCATATGGGTAAATGAAAAATAATTACAATTTGATAAGAATTGAACAGTATGTCTATCATTTATTTTCTATGTATGTGTGTATGTAAGATGATAAAATTTAATTGTGTGTGTTTGTTAATTCTCTCCTTCTGTGACCTCTTTCTATAAGTGTGTCTGTTGAGATTCAAAAACAGGGACCAAATATAAGAAAAAAGGAACAGAAACTCCCCAAGTTGGGGGGGCGGGCTATCTGATTGTTTCCTTATAAAATGGAAAGTTTCATTGTATGAAGATGTTGGGACAGATTTACATCATTTGTGCCTCACTTCTGGGGAAATCTCTAGAGGTTATAAAAAGAAAATGGCGCCTCACCTTACTGGTTGGTCTTGTCTGCCTCTCCCTGACCTCTACCCCAAGGCACATAATGTCGATTGCCATGTTCACTATTCTCTGGCATGTTTGTTACTTCCTTCAAAAATGGTCTGGACTTGGAATTAGATCAAGGGGACTGACTATTACTAATAATACTTATTTCTTATGTGATGTTGGGCAAGCAACTTAAATCCCTCATTCTCAGTTTCCTCATTTATAAAACAAGGAGGTTGATTTAAAAGACAACCTCTAAGGACCCTTCCAGGTCCCAGTCCTACTTCAGTGGATGATCCTGTAAAGCCTGCAGTGATCAGTAGGATTGTGCCAACTGTATGATATTATATATGGACATATATTAGCAAATATTACTTTGTGTGCTTTCCTATATCCCAATTATTTCTTCTAGCATCTTCATAATGTTTTGAATGAATTTCTCCCTTCAAACTATTATTTAAAGCTAACAAAACATAAAACTGCAAATGTATATATCTTTTATACTTAGATTAATTTAAGAGAAAACAGAATTCACTTGGCTCTAGAATAGTCTGGGTGGGGGAAGTATCTCTGTTAGCTTACAGAACAAGTTGGAATTCCAGTACTCATGTTCCTTGGTGATCCCAGTTTTTCTGTCATATTTCTTGGTGATCCCAGTGATTCTTTCCATTTTTTGTCAGATGACTTGGTTTAAAGAAATGGTTTGATATTAATTTTCACATTATACAGTTATCTTTTAGAATACATATAGAAACTCATGTTTATCTGCTTTCAGATTTTAACCCTTCTTTTCCTCCCCTGCCCCCCCATTTTCCAGTTGTTTTTATTTCAGTTGCTGCGAGGACTGTCTTACATCCACCAGCGTTATATTTTGCACAGAGACCTGAAGCCACAGAATCTTCTCATCAGTGACACGGGGGAGTTAAAGCTGGCAGATTTCGGTAGGAAAGCAGTTAATTATGAGTCTATTTTGTCATGTTGTGAGAATGCCAGGCAGATGGTGGTGTGGATTTTGCTTAGACACAGCTACTGCTTTGTAGAACCTGGTAAAATTTCCTCTGGAATGAAGGATTCATTATGATCCAAATAATGCTTGATGGATTAAGAAGTGGGAAGTGGAAACATCTTTCACACTCAGAGAGAAATATGGGGGATGGGGACAGTATCCAGTGTGGGGAGGAGGGAGGGAAGGAGAGACAAACAGACAAGACAGACAGAGAGAAACACACAGCTGGGGAGAGACAGACAGAGAGATGGGGGGAGAGAGAAACAGAAAGAAACACACACACACACACAGAGACAGAGAGATGGAGAGAGAGAGAGAGACAGAGAGACAGAGAGACAGAGACAGAGAGCCAGAGAGGGATGGAGAGAGAGAGAGAGAGAGAGAGAGAGAG
>NW_025353706.1:0-3534 GCF_016433145.1 Gracilinanus agilis
GAGAGAGAGACAGAGAGAGAGAGAGAGAGACAGAGAGCCAGAGAGAGAGAGAGAATGAGAATCTTATTAGTATAATAAGACAGTCAGAAAGATTTTGTGACTAGGATATCTTACAAGGAAGGTAACAAGTCATTCTCTTGGCATTTAGAGGGAATTCACAGTTTTTAATCACTTGTATGTATTACCCCAGGGACATAACTATTGAGTCCAAAGATCCACAAGTTGGGTTAACCTTTCCTGAAGTGACACTTGACTTAGAAATTTTTGAAGAATTAGGAGAGCAGGCACGGAATATCACTGAATGGAAGAGGGTTATTTTAGCCTATTCCATTTTCTTCCACAGAAGTTTTCAAATTATCGTAATCCATTATGAAGACCATGTTCCTCTAACCTCTGTCCCTGTGAATTAGGAGAGGCAGAGGGCTTGGTTTTCCCTCTTCTTTTTCCTTCCTCAATTTTCCCCTTCCTTCTTGATGTATTCAGTAGTCTTTGAATTCCCCTTGCTCTCTGTCAACCCAGAGAGAATGGAGTGTTCAGGAGGGCCTTAACACCCAGGATTGTTATGGAAGCATGATGTGTTGACAGTGCATTGCCTCAATTAATTTTGAATATATATACTCTGATTAGAAATTTGCTTGGTGAATAGTAGAATGAAATATTGCCCTTGGGACAAAGAGATGCCTGAGGATGTGATATGGACTATTGCTATAATGTAATTATTTCACCAAAAGACAGAAAGGGGCTGGGAGCAGTGAGAGAGAGAGAGAGAAGAAAGAAATTCCTTTTCCAAAGAGAATATTCTGTTAAACTCAGATGCAGAGACATTTCAAACAGTTTTCTTGCTCCATTACTCTATCTTTTTAGACAATAATGATTAGAATATTTCTCTGTTATATCCTAGCTTGGTTTTGGATGTATTATTTGGGAGGAAATTTAGGAAATCTGAGCATTTAGTTTCTTTGATTTTCATAAGTAATGTCCATTTTAAAAATTAGGTAAAACACCACATGTTGCTATAGTCTATCAAAAGTATAGAAAAAGGAGCTTGGGCTAAGTGCTCACCAAGGCCAGAGATTATGGAATCATTACCTTGAATGCCAACTGACTACAGTAAGGGCTTTACTTCCTAAATGTGCAATAAATCAGTGAAGCTTAATATGGATTTTCCTTGTGACATGCCAAAATATGCAGGTGCATAGTTAATTGTGGTAGACATAACTTTTGTTGTATTTTTATAAACTTTACTTGTAAATTTTAGTTTTATCTGAAAATTTTGTAAATATGTTCACTTAAAAAATAATAAACCCCACCTTATGTCTTAGAATCATTACTTGAGAATTGGTTCCAAAGCAAAAGATGGTAAGGGTAAAAATTGGGGTTAAATAACTCGCTGAGGGTCACATAGCTAAGAAGTGTCTGAGTCCAGATTTGAGCCAAGGTCCTCTCATCTCGAGGCCTGGCTCTGTGTCCACTGAGTCACCTGGGCACCCCAACATTTTTAACAGGAACAACTAAAATCAGGTTTTTGGTTTTAGAAAGTCTTTTAGACAAGCCAGTCTTTTCAATAACTACCAAATCTGTATCTATACGAGGGAGCAGTTTGGGATGGGTAAAAGTACTACACAGTTTCCCAAATGTATTTGATGCCATTCTCTTCCTCCTATTCATCCACATATTTTAACCCGATCATTTTACCTGTTGATATTTTATACCATTAAATCTTAGAATAAGTGGCCAAAAAGGCCATCAAAATGGTGACTGTGATTAGACTGCAGTCTATATTTCTAGTGATCAGTTACATGCAACAAATGGCATAAGAGATATCATGGAGGAAATGTATGATTAGAAAAGGAAGCCAAGGAGGGAAGAGTTGGCTAGGGGGTAACGATTGCTGGAAAAGAATACTGGGGAGTTTCCATGAAATATAGGAAGGCTTAGAAAAATGCTGTGACATGAGTTGGCTCTTTGGTGGCAATCTGTAGAAGGGCAAGGACAGTAATTTCATAGAATGAGAATATATAATAGAATAAGATAGAGGGAAAATCTCCTTTGGTGAGCCTAGATATAGCCAAATATTCTAATAGAGTGTCAAGTTTAAGGGCAAGTTAAATGTTATAAGAGGGCTCAACTTTGTTTAAAAATAAATAATTTTAAGTATGTCTTTAGTTACTGAAATCATTAGTTGCATATTCTTGAGTTTCTATATTAGAAACCCATCCCTGGCACAAAGCCTCCTAGTCTGTTTATTAAGTGTAACAAGAGTGGCTTATCCACTAATTGGCAATTTACTCGATTAATTTTGCATTATTTTAGTCTTTTAATTAAAATTACTGTGCTTAACTGTGTCTGTGTGAGCATGTGTGCATGTTTGCCCATGAGAGAATATGAGATCATGCCAGCCAGAAGAAAGTGTCAGAAAAACTCACTCCATGCCCCTGACTTTAAAGGAAATAAAATAAATATCTTGCAGCATCCAGACCCAGGGGTTGGGATATAGGAAGGGCTTTACTTAGAGTTTTCCTCTGATGGATTTTTGTTTGTATTTGAAGGATACAGCTCCAAATTTGGATGATAACTCTGTATGTGCATGTGTGTGTGTGTGCTTGCATTTAAATTTCCCAGTTTTGAATTTACTCTGCCACTGACACATAATAAATTTGCTTAATAAATTTGTGTGGAATTGAATTTGTTGAATGATTTTTGTCTTTTTTCTGTTTCCCGGAGAAACTTGGGGCAACTAGCCAGTCCTTATTTCTTGTAAATATTTGAGATAAGAGAAATTTAGAACCTTTGATGGAAGCTGAGAAGCCCCGTTCTGATAGTCGAAGCCAAGTTTTGTTTGAATATATTTGAGCATACCCCATTTACAATCCCCATACATGCACCAAAGAATTTAAAGAGGCATTTGGTCATTTCAGTAAACCCAAATGAATACAACTTTAACCTTTAAAAGATTTCATATTTGAATATGTGGCAAACTGGACTGAGGAACAATCATATTTCATTCAAAAACATTTTTGCATTTAGCAAACATTTTATTATTGAAAGGTACTAAAGTTTAAGGGGAAAAAAGGTAAATATGATACAGATCTTATTTTCCAAGAGCCTTTAATAGCACCAACCTTCTAGGATTGTTATAAGGATCAAGTGAGTTAGTATTTTGAATAGCATTTTGGAATCCTTGAAACACTGTCATCATTATCATTATCACCATCGTCATTATTATTGTTATTATATAGTTGATCTAATGAAAAGAGTAGAGGAATTAGGGGACATGTATTCAAATCCACCTTCTTTGAAGTTAGCTACCTCTGAGATGTTGAGGAAGTCAGAGAAGCTTTCCTTTCTTCATCTGTATAATGAAAGTATTGGCTTAAATGACTTCTGGGATCCCTTCTCATTCTAGTTCTACTATTCTATTATTTGAATATAGCAAAAAGCCACACATTCACAAACACACTATCTCTCCCTCTCTTTCCCTTTCTCCTATCTCTCTCTCCTTCCCCTCCCTCCCTCTCTCTCTCTCTCTCTCTC
>NW_025353707.1:0-2193 GCF_016433145.1 Gracilinanus agilis
GGAAGGGAAGGAAGGGAGGATGGGAGGGAGGGAGGGAGGAAGGTTCATTCAATGTAAGCTCCTTGAGGGCAGGAGATGTTTTGTTTTTTATCTTTGTATCCCCCAAGCTTAGCACAGTGCCTGGCACAAAGGAGGTATCTATTAAATGCTTGTTCATGGATTAATTGTTTGTCTCTGCTAGCCTCTAGGAGACCAATAGTGGCATGTTTCTCAAAGCATCCCTGGCCAACCACCACCAGGTCCCAATAGTTTGTGTGCTCAGTTGAGACCAGGTCCAGATGCAGGCTTCTTGGCTCCAGTTTTACTCGGATCTCACCACCTGGAGAGAACAGAGGCTACATAGGGAAAAGCCAGAGTCCCCCAGAGAGGACAGGGGGTGTGAGTCAGAGCACAAAGGAGGGCTTAGCATCAGCAACTACTTGGAACTAGGTGGTCTAACCCGGATCTCACCTTGACTCTTGGCTTCCCTGTGGGGCAATTAGCTGTGTACAGAGGTACATCTTGTTGAAAAGAATATTTTTGTGCCTATGCAACGGCCACCCCCCACACCTGGAATGAGCCCTCCCCACCACCTCCACCCTTAGAATTTCGAGATTATGGTCAAGCATCATGTTAGTATGAAGCCTTTCCTGGTCCCTCAGCTGCTGGTGGCCTTCCTTCAAAACAACCTTGCACTTCTTCTGTTCATATCTTGAATTCTTTTATACTTAGACATATGCTCTCTCCAGATGAACTGTCAAGTCCTTCTTGGAGGGCAGGGATTGTTTTTATTTTTCTTGGTACTCCCCAGTGCCTACCAAAAAGTAGGCACTTTATAAATGCCTTTATAAATGCCAGTGGAATGAATGACATCCAAGCATGGCTGCACATAAAGCCCCAAAAGAATATAAACTCCTTCAGGGTACAAAGAGTTTTCATTTTTCTCTTTGGCAAAGTGTCTGGAACATTATAAGTGCCTTAAAAAAAGGCAGCTACATACCTAGATAGAGCAGTGGGCGTAAAGTCAGGAAGACCTGAGTTCAAATTCCACCTTGGACTCTTACTAGCTGTGTAACCATAGGCAAATCATTTCACCTCTGTCTGCATCAATACCTCAACTGTAAAATGGGCTTGACAACCTCTCCCACAGATTTTGAAGATTAAATGAGAAAATATTTGTAAAAAAAATTCTTAGAAGTGCCTGGCACAGAGAAGACACTTTATAAATGCTCATTCCCTTCCTTTTTCCATATTGGTCACCTGAGATGTACAAGAGACTGTGAGAGGTCATGAAGTGTATCCCCAAAAGTCCTAAAACTGAGTCACGGTGCCCAGGCCAAGAAAGTCCCTCTGAATTCTGCTCTGCTGGCACCTCCATTACAGGCGCCACATTTTAGAAAGGTCACCGACAAACTTGGTGCTAGAAAGAGGGTAGAGGAACCAAGATGGAAAGGGTCTTCAGTCCAAGCCATTCGAGGATCAGTGGAAGGAAAAGAGAACGAACTCTTGGGCTCAGACAAACATGAGATCTGCCATTTCTGAAACATGCTAGCTATGTATTGCTCATGAGAAAGTCTCTTTCTGTCCCTGGGCCTCCTCCCCTGTAAGAAGAGCTGGTGCAATAAGACGGCCTCTAAGGTCCCTTCTAAGGAACCAGCATCTGGGTTCCTATGAGCCCATGCCTTTGGGGTGCTTCCTTGAGAAGGAAGAGAAAACTCGAGGAGAATGTGATTGCTCTAGTCAAGAATGAGGGCCTCTCCTATGAAAGGGAGACTAGACAGACTTGTTCTGTTTGCTCCAGAAGGGAGAATCAGGAATAATGAGTGGAAGAAGGGAAAGAGGGAGATTTCAACCTGAGGTCAAGACAAGTCGTCTAGTCATTTCAGTTGTATCTAACTCCTCTTCATGACTCCATTTGAGGTTTTCTGCACAAAGATCCTGCAGTGGTCCGCCATTTCTTTCTCCAGCTAGGAGAGGTTCCAAAGAGGAAACGTCAGCAAACTCTTCAGAAATGTCAGATCTTATTGACTGTATACATAAGGGGCTTTGTGGCCTACATTAAGGAAGGAGAGAGAGGGGGGAGAGGGGAGGGAGAAGGGGGGGGGGAGAGGGATGGAGAGGAAGAGAGAGAGAAGAAGGGAGGGAGAGAGGAAGGGAGGGAGAAGGGAGGGAGGGAGAGGAAGGGAGGGAGAGAGAGGGGAGGGAGAGGGAGAG
>NW_025353708.1:0-6214 GCF_016433145.1 Gracilinanus agilis
CTCCTCCTCCCCCTTCTCTTCCTCCTCCTCCTCCTCCTCCTCTTCCTTCTCCTCCTCCTTCCCCTTCTTCTTCCCCTTCTCCTCCTCCTTTTCCTCCTCCTCCTTCATTATTATTATTATTATTAATAATGATGATGGTGATGGCGATTATGATGATAATAATGTGGAAGCTTCCTCCATCTGTGTAGATCCTGACCTAAGCCTTCTCATCTTCAGTTTTTGTCTTGATCTCTTATAAAGCCTCCATAGAAAAATCTACACTATGCAACTAGAATGAAAATATCAGGAGAAAAAAGGTACTGGCTATGGAGATCAATACAGTAGTAAAGGCCAAAATATTTTCTATAATTCTATTTACCTTGAGCAAGTTTTTAGCTCCATTTATTTAGCACCATTTTATTTGCCAATAAGTAGTACAGTAACACCTTAATTAATGAATCTCAAAATGAATCTATTCGATATTTTGTCAGTATTTAATGGGGGAAAATAAAAACCTTTCCAAACATTTAACATGAGCTAAGGTTTTAGAGGCTTCTGTAGAGGGGCCTTAGAGGGTAAGAAAGTCATCCTCTAGGGTAGAGTCAGGGGTTCTGTTGCTGTCCACCAGGTAGGTGCTGACAGGCCTCAGCTAAGCAGTGAGCAGCCTCTGATTGGCTGGGACTATCTGGAAGCTGCAGCTATTGTTATTGGAAGAAACTGTGGACAATTCCCTCTTCCCTTTTTCCCTGTCTCTTTTTCCATTCTCTTTTTTTCTCCTATTTTTCTCCTTTTCTTTGCCATCCTCACCTTATTTTTACTTTGTTCTTCATTGATAAAATAATTGCTATTGTTTTTACTGGTTTATCTTCACTAAGGTAGCCCTTTGCTATCTAAGAATAATGAAAATAATAAAGTGCCTATATACGTACATTTGCACTTTAAGATTTGCAAAGAGCTTCACAAATATTACTTCATTTTATCCTCACAGCAACCCTGGGTAGTAGAAGTTAGTATCATTTTGTAGAGGACGTAACTGAGAAATATGGAGGTCAAAGTGACACATAGATCTTCATGACTAAATGCCCAGAATTGTATCAACTTCTCCACCTCGCTGTCATGAAGGTAAGCCTGATTTGTTAATATACTTCCAGCACCAATTCTGTCAAGCCTCAAAGGTTTTATTTAATTTGGACCCAATGGGTGGAACATGTAGGTGTTGTTTGAAGACCATCCTAAGTTCACAGAGACTTATCACCAGCTTGACTACATACATACAAAGAAGATTTCTTTTAGTCACAGAATTTCTGGAAAGGTAACCATGAAGTTATAAAATGGTTATAACGTGCCTAAGTAGGTAGAATACCTGTTTCAGTGAAATTAGAGATTCTTGCAGTATTTTGGTGTTTCATAGTTTAAAACCCTTACCTTCTGCTTTAGAATTGATACTAAGTATTGGTTCCAAGGCAGAAGAGTGACAAGGACTATACAATTAGGGTTAAGTGACTTGCCCAGGATCACATAGCTAAGAAGTGTCTGAGGCCAGATTTGAACCCAGGACCTCTTGTCTCTAGGCCTGCCTCTATATCCACTGAGCTACCTACCTGCCTCCGTGGTGTTTCATTTTGAAAGGACAGATTTGGAACTAGAAAGCACCTTTAAGGCCACCAAGTCCAACCTCCTCCTTTTACAGATGAGGAAACTGAGGCAGAGAGCAGTTAAGTAACTTCCTCGGGGTCAGATAGCTATTAAGTGCCTAAGGTGGGACTCGAGTCCAAGTCTTCCCAACTCTGAGTCCAGCACCTGATCTGCTAGGTCAAACTGACTCTCATTGTTATAACTCACATTTGTGATGTGCTTTTAAGTTTGCAAAGCCTGGCAAACTTTTTAAAGCAGGGAAATAAATGTAGTTTGTTCTTGATGAATCCATGCTGACTTCTTGTAATCAGTTTCCCTTTCTGGATTCTCCCCAAACATCTCTTTAATGATCCATTTAAAAACTTTCCTAGAACTCGCCAGCCTGTAGCCTGCAGACTGCAGATTCTGTTCTCTTCCATTTTCATGGAAAATGGGAAATTTCATCCTTCTCTAGTCATGTGGCATTTCTGTTTTCCTTGATGTTTCAGTTATCGCTAAGAGGGGCTCATTATTCACATCTCCAGTTCTTTTAGGTCCTAATGATAAAATTCAGCTGGGCCAGGTGACTTGAATTCATGGAGGGTTGCTAAGTGTTTTCTTACTGTGTTCCTACTTATCTTGGGCATCAACTCCCCATTAGTCATTTTTGTTCTGTTATTTCTAGTGCAAAGTTCATTCTCCTCAGCACAGAAAACAGGCAAAATAAGAATTGAGCAATCCTGCCTTCTCTCCTTTATGAGTTATCATCCTATCCACCCGAAGCAAAGGTTTCATTCTTTCTTTGATCTTTCTTTTTCTCCCAATTTAGAACAACAGCAGCTCTCTCATTTCCCTTAGCTTCCCATGCCAACCTGAGCTCATTCTGAGCTTGAGTTTTCTTGACACTTTTTAAAGGATTGTGTCATGCTCTTATATTGATCCTCTGTTCCCCAGACTTGCTTCAATCTTTCATAGATCTCCTTTTCAATTCTAAGTGAGCCGGTGAGTTCCCTGTGCATCCATATCTGTCTCTTCAGATAGGCTTTGTTACTCACTTGTTTGAATTGTATTCAGAATTTAATTCTTGGGAATCTCCTAGCCTTCCCTGGACTGACTTCTCTTTCTATATATATTTTTAATCTTTACTTTCATATTATAATTTATACTGTGTATTGATTCCAAGACAGAAGAGCAATAAGAGCTAAGCAATGGAGGTTAGCTGACTTGCCCAGGGTCACACAGCTAGGAAGTGTCTAAGGTCAGATTTGGACCTAGGACCTCCTGTTTCTCTATCTACTCAGTCACCTAGGTGCCTCAATTTCTCTACTTTCTAAAGCATATAATTATAAATTACAACTGAAAATATTATTCCTACTGATTTATTGTTAAATTGTCAATAATAAAATTATCAATAATAAATTATCAGTGAATACAATAAGATTGTATTAAGTGGTCTGATTTTGGTGAAGAGAGAGAAATGCAACAAACGTCTGAAGTCCCCTGCCACTATTAAATCTGTTTTCTCTCTAGGCCAGTTTTTTTTTTTCTTTAGGCAACCTGGTGCCTTTCAGTCAGACTGTTTCACCATATTGGTGTCAGTCTTAGTAAAGACACTTCATGGCTTTTAGCCTTATCACAACTCTAAATTCTTGAACTAAGATGTTTTGCCTCCTTTAGCCTCCTCTAAAAGCAAGGATTATGGGTATACAACATCACTCCTGAGTCACCAAGAATTTCTAGAAAAAAGGAAAAGAGGAAGAGGAGAAATAATAGCAACCAATATGCTGAAAAAATCTAACAAGATATTATATTCTATACCAGTGATTCCCAAAGTGGGTGACACCTAGTAGATAATTGATGAACATTCATCTAGCCCAGAGATTCCCAAAGTGGGCACCAGCGCCCCCTGGTGGGTGCTGCAGCAATCCAGAGAAGCGGTGATGGCCACAGGTGCATTTATCTTTCCTATTAATTGCTATTAAAATAAAAAAAAATTTAATTTCCAGGGGGCTGAGTAAGATTTTTTCTGGAAAGGGGGCCGTACGCCAAAAAAGTTTGGGAACCCCTGTTCTATACTAATAGCCATCACCCCTCCCACCCCACACCTTGGCAAAGGAGTAGCAGTAGGTGTCTTCCCATATCTCCAGCTTGGTCTTTGTAATTTTATAATCTTCAGTTTTGATGACTTTGTGATCATCATTCTTTCCCTTTATATCATTGTAGTCATTGTATTGATTGTTTTTCTGACTCCACTTCCCTCAATTTGCATCAGCTCATGCACTTTTTTATACTTCTTTGCATATATCATATGTGTTCTTTCTTACAGTATGGTAATATTCCATTTTATCCATATACAACAATTTGTTCAGATCATCTTTTCAGATATTCAGTAAATTCTGATTTTTTGCAATCTGAAGTGATGATCTGCACAATTTCTTTAATTTTCTTAGAAAATCTCTATCAATCAATAAATTTCTAAACCTATTGTTATCCATTCGGTTGTTCTAAAAGTATCCATTAAAACTGGTATTGTGACAGTGTTAATTGTTCTAAGTGATGCAGAGGGCCAACTTCTCTGTTCCAGGCAGCCTTGACATCCATAGCCACAGCTTTTGCCCTGACACCTTGGTGTTACGTATCTGAAGATTACATAAATCCTGCCTTCATCCATTAGTTCTTTTTGACCTCTAGATCCAAGTTCGAAGCCTCTAGTCTCTGTTTTCCTTTGTGTACCTTAAGAATTTTATACTTAAGTTCAAATGGCATTTTTATCACAGAGGAGAAAGGTTGCACGATCAAGAAGCTCTTCAGTGTGTTTTTCAGTGGATTCGTGCAACTCAGTATCATAAGTGTGCACCAAGCTATTCATATACCCTTTGGGGTATGATTTCCTCTTTAACTTGGTAGCCATCCTCAGTTCTTTATTATTATTATTATTACAAAAATCCCTTACCTTCTCTCTTAGAAGCACTATTGGGTATTGGTTCCAAGACAGAAGAGTGGTAAAGGCTGAGCAATGGGGGTTGAATTAGGAAATGCCTGAGGCCAGATTTTCACAGAGAACCTCCATCTCTAGACCTGGCTCTCAATCCACTAAGCTACCTCGCTGCCCTCCATACTCTGTTCTGTACAAGAGAGATGCTCGTTGCTTCAATATCAGGCAGAACCATCATGGCCTTCTGAACAATGACACATTTTATATCAATTGTCCTTGACGTTATTGTGTCAATGGCATATTTGAAATAGAGAACAGTTTTCTATGTAAATGTTCTCATTATTTCATTTATATAATAATTATTATTATCATCGTTATTATTACACCTTATGATGGAGGAATTTCTAACAGCAAAGTATGCCATTAGAAGACATTCTCTTCAATAATACAATTTTACTTTTCTGTCCTAACATGACATTCATGTGAAGTGTGTGCAGTGAGTGGATAAGACTTTAAATACCTATTAAGTGCTGGTTTTCTAACATAAACTATATGCTATTTTTTAAACCCTTACCTTCTTAGAATCAATACTGTATATTGGTTCCAAGGCAGAAGAAAGGGCTAGGCAATTAGGGTCAAGTGACTTGCCCAGGGTCACACAGCTAAGAAGTGTCTGAGGCCAGATTTGAACCCAGGACCTCCCATTTCTAGGCCTGGATCTCAATCCACTGAGACACCCAGCTGCCCCCATAAACTATATACTATTAAACCTAAAAGGGATTTCAGAGCTCAAAGGAGAGGATGAAGTCACCTGGTAAAATACTTTATTGCCCAGGAAGATTGAATGCAAAGTTCATTATCTTCTTTTCTGGTATCTGTGCTCTGACAAGTATTACTGGATCATTTGCCATTTCATTAGCTAAGAGAATATGAAGAAATTAGAAAGAATTCAAAGTTTGACAACTTATTATTATAATAAGGGACTAGAAAGAGTAGCTCAAGAGAAGACTAAGGGGGCCTAAATGTTAAAAAAAATCATGCCATCTATTATGCACAGTCTTAAAATCTAAAGATTTCCAGCTACTACACTGCTGGATCAGATTAAGGAATGAAAAATTCTTTTACATTTCCATTTCAATCCATCCATCAATCAAAATTTATTATGCTCCTATTTGTTTCCTAGTAGGAAGCAAAAAGACGAGGCAAAACGACAGTCCTCGCCCTCACGTAGATCACAATCTATTGGGAGAATATCTGTGACAAATTTGCTGATTCAAATGTTCATGTCTATAAATTATTTTGCAGATACAATGTTTAAAATTGCTCATTTCTATTTGTATTAAAGTAAGTTGGTAACTAACTCTGGCATTTCTCTCAGGAAGAAATTGAACTAGCATATAAAGAAAATGTAGATTATGTAAATGAAGGAATTAAAAAGACATTTTGTGTGTATGTATGTGTGAGAAAGAGAGAGAGAGAGAGAGAGAGAGAGAGAGAGAGAGAGAGAGAGGGAAAGAGAGAGAAAAGAAGAGGGTGAAAGGGAGAGAGAAGGAGAGACAGAGACAGAGAGAGGGAGGGAGAGAGATAGAGGGAAAGAGAGAGACAGAAAGAAAGAGAGAGACAGAAAGAGAGGAGGTGGGGGAGAGAGAGACAGAGAGAGAGAAAGAGAGAGAGAGAGAGAGAGAG
>NW_025353709.1:0-6193 GCF_016433145.1 Gracilinanus agilis
CTTTTCTATCTATATCACCCTAGTGCTTATTGAATTGAATTAAATTAAGTGATTGGCCCAAAACCATATAGATAAAAAGTAGCAGAGGTAGGATTTAAACCCAGATCAATCCTCAGATTCTAAATCAAGTATTTAAAGAATTTATCAGTTTGTCATGCCAGGTACATTTTGGGGAGAAAAGAAATTGCAAGAGGATAAATATATGAGAATTTTGGAGAACTGTGCAAGATAGGTGTTGATTCTAATTTTTAAAATCCTTGTTATTTTTCCTTATTGTTAATAATTATTATTTATCCTCTCAGCCAAATAACTGAGGCTTTTATTGATAGTCTCATTATTTTTAATCTTTCAGAAAAAGGGGTGATTGAACATTGAAAAATGAAAGGATAGACTGTTCTAACCTTCTTATTTCTAGGTTCTTTGAAACCACAATTTCCAATTTGGCCAATTTCTTTTTTGTATGTGGAGGAAAAGGGCAAAGAGGCATATGAAAACGAGAAATAGACCCTATAAATGTCCTTAGCACTCTCTCTCCTTTCTTGTATCCTTCCTTAAGTTTCAGTCACAGAATGACAGAAAGATTTTCCCAAAGCTAAAATGTTAAGGAAAGACATGAAGAGATCCTCTGCTTTTTCCTGTTCCCTTATTAGTTTTTGTGAATATTCTTTGGTTGAAAATGTGTTTTTTCCCCTGTTTTAGGAATGTACAGTGTGATTGCAGTGTTATTATTTATTGTTGCAAAGGGGTGGCCAGAGCATGCATCAGGGAACTTCCTTGTGGTATCAGCTGCCTGTCTTCTTGCTTAAGATTCTGCAACTAGAGAATTTTGGATTGGGAAATCCTGATGACCTTATGTGGTTTGCAGTGAGGAAGAAGCTGTATAAACCTTATTCCTTGCTTGTCCACCTTTAGCAAAGATTTTTTTGATCATTGGCTATGGGCAAGGCACTGGGCAGGCCACCATGGGGAGACAAAGGCAAGTAGAGCTAGTTCTTGGCTTCCCAGAGTTTATTCTCTAGCAGAAGCACCCTCCAGATGAGCATAAAGAGTGAATGTTTAGCCCTGTGAGTGGGCCTGGGTCCAAGGCTCCTATTTTTGGGGGTGTTCTTTGTACCCATGTACAGGCTGTGTGATCTTGAGCAAATCACCTAACTCAGGGCTCTTGGCAGCTGCTTAAGATCATGGGTTGTAGCTAAGGTACCAACCTGCATGGTAGAGGGAGTTCCTCACCTCCTCACCGGGAGCCCTCCTCCACCAATGAGATCATTGGTCTAGTCCTAAGCCCTAGCCTATGGGTTGTATATGGACAACAGATGTTGAGAGAAAAGAAGAGATCACCATAGATGGGGCAATATGGAAGCCATCATGGAGGAGAGGGGATTTAGAGCTATGCCTTGCACAGCTAGGATCTCGATAGTTAGAAAATAGGGGTGAGTTTCTCCAGATAGGAGAACGTAGAAGAATTGACAAAGACATGCAAGTGGGAAGACCATTGAGCATTTGGGGTGGGATAAGTGGACAAATTTAATTGGAGTGTCAGCAGAATTAAAAAGGGAATAGTATGGAGTGGGCTAGTCAGTTTACAAGATGGATGGGGAAGAGCACTGATCTTTTTTTTTTTTTAATCAGAAATACAATTTTGTCAAAGCAATGACTTGGGAAGATTAATGTGATAATTAGAGATGGTGCATACAGAGAATAGAGAGTCAGCAGGTCTCGGAGCCAGAACGGTGGGGTTTAGTTCAGTCCGAATGACCTCCCAGGACTCTAGGCACCCCTTTAAGATGATCAATTACTGATGGGTTGTTGATCTGTATCAGTGGAGGGAATTTTCACATTAGGAGTTCTTCACTTGGATGTAATCATCAAAATCTGGTAAAAGTTAGTCATAGAATTCGAGCTTCCTAATAGGTCTCTGAGTGGTACATACTGGAAATGGAGGTTTACAAATGTGGAAACAGAGGTGAAGTGGCTTGTCTGGCACAATTAGCAAACTGTTAGAACCTATTTGTGGGGAAAAGGGGAAGGAGAAGAAAGTGGAGAGAAGGCTGAAAAAGTCCCATGTGTTAGGTAATAAGGGCTGCATTTGAGTGATATCAAGATCCCCTGACCTCTTACTGTCAGGACTGATGTGCTATCAGAAAGGGTTCAATAC
Organism: Gracilinanus agilis; assembly: GCF_016433145.1. Classification (NCBI taxonomy): domain Eukaryota; kingdom Metazoa; phylum Chordata; class Mammalia; order Didelphimorphia; family Didelphidae; genus Gracilinanus; species Gracilinanus agilis. The sequence goes on from NW_025353709.1 coordinate 2,156, forward strand.
GTATCTAAACAGATGTGGCTTTCACTCAACTCATGATAGTGTACAGTGGATCAATGTTATGTGACGAGACTTGGAGGATCATGGTTCAAATCTTGCCTCTATCTCTTACAGGCTGTGTGGCTTTGGACAAGTCACTTTAACTACTCTGGGCCCCAATGTCCATGTCTCTAAAAATGAGGGGAGACAAATTCAATGACTTCTAAGACTGCTTCTAACTCAGGAAGCTGAATCATCCCTGACAAGGCCTTTGGTGTTCTGTACAGCTCAGAAATCAGGCAGCTTTTTTTTATCATGGTTTGGCACAAAGGATTCCCTCCCCTGGGGGATATCCAGAAGAGGGGATATACCCATAAACACATAGGAAAAGACACTTGGGAACACTCAGACCCCACAAACCCCAATGCCCTGAGGTCTGAGTTGTGTCTCCTTTCTGTTCTCTCCTTATTTTTAAGTCACGTCAGATTCTTCATGACCCCATTTGGGGTTTTCTTGGCCAAGTTATTTTTTTCCTCTAATTCATTTATAGATGAGTTCAGTGACTTGCCCAAGGTCATACAGCTAGTATGTGTCTGAAGCTAGATTTGACTTCATGCAATTGAATCTTCCTGGCTCTGGATCTGGCACTCTAGCCACCTAGCTGCCCCAAGTTGGAGTCTACAAGACTCTAACAGGATGTCATCTCCTTCAGGGTTAGTGACAATCTTGTTCTTTGTCTTTTCATCATGGATTCCTAGTACCTCCTTGCCTCTAGAGCCCCTTACTGGCTAGAGTGAGTGAATGAATGAATCAATCCATGAATGAGGCAATACAAAGCTACAATCCTTTGTTTAGCACCATGTGTTCTAGGCACTGAAGATACAAATACAGGTAAAAAGGAGCTGATATTCTAAAGGAGGAAGACATAATAAGAGATAGCTGACAAGGCACCAAGAGAGGAGAGAATTTACTTGGGATGGGGAGAGGAGGGAGCCTAGGCATGGTGTGATGAAGGCTGCAATCAGAAACCAAGCCATGATTGGCCAGATCCATGCCCAAAACGGAGGTTCTGAAAGGACCTCAACAGAGAATGGCAGAGGGAAGTTCCTGGGTGAGAAAGCAGCTGAGTCGTGGTGGCTATATGCAGAGAATCAGAAGCACCATTGGGAGAGAAATGAATAAATTCAAGAACACCATGAGGGCTAGTCTCGAGGAATAGCAGTGAACCTCTGCTAGCTGCAGCACCACAGGCATGGTTGAATGCTCAAGATCATTGCTCACAGGTGCCCCCTTGGTTCTCCCCTCAGTTCAAGCTCCATGTGTATACCATTCTAGGTCGCCTTTTCCTCATCCCCTTATTCTATTAGCTGATAACAATGGGAGTAAAAAGGAAAGGATGAAAAAATGATGTTTGAGAGACAGAATCAAAATGGCAACCAATGGGAAGATATCAAAGGATCCAAAGATGACTGAGATTATCTACTAGTATGACTGGAAAAATGATGGTGCCATTAATAGCAATGGAGAAATTTAGGACAAGGGGCAGGGCAGGCCAGGAGTCGGGAAGACTCACCTTCCTGAGTTCAAATCTGGTCTCAGATACTTACTAGCTGTGTGATCTTGAGTAAGGAACTTAATCTTGCTCGCCGTAGTTTCTTCATCTGTAAAATGCACCAGAGAAGGAAATGGCAAACCACTTTGGTATCACTGCCAAAAAAAATCCCAATTGATGTCACAAAGAGTCAGACAAGATTGAAAAACAACTGAATGATAAGAACAGAATCTTGGAGGATGGGAGAAGGAAAGAGGAGGTAATGAAATAGCCAGAGGAAGAGTGATCAAAGGAGGAGGAGAACCAAGATGGTAGACACATGGAAGCTGGTGGAGAGGAGATGTTAGAAGAGAGAGAGAGTCAAACCCGGCCTCAGCCACTTCCCAGCTGTGTGACCCTGGGCAAGTCACTTGACCCCCATTGCCCACCCTTACCAATCTTCCACCTATGAGACAATATACCGAAATACAAGGGTTTAAAAAAAAAAAAAAAAGAAGAGAGAGAGAGTTGGAGAGCCAGGAAAGTAAGGAGACTCCTGCATGGTGGCTTGAGTTTTTCCACCATGTTATTTCTCCTGCCTGAAACTTTGTTTACTTTAAACCCTCCTACCTTACTTGAGGGTGATGGGCTTTGGGCAAGATATATCTCTATCTGGGTGGGAACTAAGTAGGACGTTATCAGATTGGAACTGGGGGATATTAAAATCTGTATATTCCTTGTTAAGCTCCAGGGATTTATTTTTGAGATGCTGCGAGTTTTATGGAGTTTTAAAAAATCTACGTGATAAATAACTAATGTTTGAAGAGGTAACTTACAACATCTCTGGCAACCATTCGTTTATTTAGGGTGAGTGCTGGCACTTTGGTGACTGACTTCAGGCTTTTAGCAACTGAATCACACCACACTGCAAATGGCGTTTGGATTTTTTGCTTTGTAACTAGTAGTAGGTTTAGGATTTAGTGTTTTGAGTAGTAGATATCAACATTTGTGATATAGACATATAGACATGTATGCATATATACATGTAAAATAATACCAACTTCAGGTTTGTGGGGCACCAACCTTGCTTCCTCAATTTAGCAAGCAGCCACCAAGTGAGAGCCATTATGCTATAGTGGGTGGAACACCTGGATTTGGAGTTAGGAAGAATTGGGTTGGAATCTTGCCTATTAGCACGTGGTAGCTATGGGAGCTTGGGCAAGTAAATGAACCTCTTTGTTACCAATGCCAACCCCTGTCAACCTTTGTGATATCTTCTTCATAAGAGCAGCCATGTTTTTCCGCCCATTTCAGACCGTTAGCATTATGGTGGAAAGAGAGCCAACTCAGAAGGGTCAGCCTGGTCTCAAATCCTGCCTCTTGACCCTGTTCTACCTGTGGGACCTTGGGCAAGTCAACCTTTCTAGGCCTCGTTTCCTCCTCTGTAAAATGCAGGATCGAGATGATCTGTGATCCTACTATGTGCAAGGCATGGCTGGGAGACAAGACAAAAGCCAGTCTGCACCCTGAAACGCTTACGTGCTAGACAGGGAAGCAACGCACAGAGAAATAAACAGAAATCAGTATGAACTAAATGGTTTTTGGAAGGAGGGGTGACTGGGGTATGGAGGACTCGGGCCAGCGAAAGCTCGCCGCCCCCCCCCCCACCCCTCCCGCTTATTGGGTTCAGAGAGAGTTACTGAGTGCCAAGCACTGTGGGCAGGGGTGCAAAGAAAGACCCAAACTGCCTGCCTCAAAGAGCTCATAATTAATGGAGGAGACCACATGTCAATACATATACATTTATAAGATACTTACATAGTTATATGCAAACTTTTCTTTTCTAATTTATTGTTATTTTTGTTAAATATTTCCCAATGAAGTGTAAAAAAAGTTTTAGCATTCTTTTATTTATTTATTTGTTGGTTTGTTTGTCTATTTATTTATTTATTTACACACAGCTATTCATTCATTCATTCATTCATTTATTTATTTGTTTGTTTATTTATTTATTTGCTTTTTAAACCCTTCCCTTTTATGTTAGAATCAATACTGTGTATTGGTTCCAAGGCAGAAGAGCAGTAAAGACCATGTAATAAGGGTTAAGTAACTTGCTCAGGGCCACACAGCTAGAAAGTATCTGAGGCTAGATTTGAGCCCAGGACCTCCCCTCTCTAGGCCTGGCTCTCAATCCACTGAGATACTGTTAATATTCTTTAAAAAAATTTTTTTGAGGGGGCAGCTGGGTAGCTCAGTGGATTGAGAGCCAGGCCTAGAGACAGGAGGTCCTGGGTTCAAAGCCGGCCTCAGCCACTTCCCAGCTGTGTGACCCTGGGCAAGTCACTTGACCCCCATTGCCCACCCTTACCACTCTTCCACCTATGAGACCATACACCGAAGTACAAGGGTTTAAAAAAAATTTCTTTCTCTCCCTCCTACACTTGGGCCTTGAGAAGGCAAAATATATCAGTTACGCATATGAAGCCATGCAAAATATATTTCCATTTTAGTCTTATTATATATATATATAT
>NW_025353710.1:0-1734 GCF_016433145.1 Gracilinanus agilis
ATATATATTAAAAACTAGTGACTCACTCACAGTTCCACAAATATTAAAGCTAAATGTTACAGTTCATTGGCATCCAGATCACCTACCATATTCACTAACAATTTCTCACTATGTGAGAACTTTAAGCGAGATGCTATTTATAGTCTCTGAATATATATGTATGTGTATATATGTATATATACAATATATATGCATATATGTATATAAGTGCACGTGCATACTTTCAAGCTTTAAACATGGAGTTTAGGCATCTTAAATTATTCAGAAATAGCTAATCTATTTTGAAAACATTATAGGGTAGAGGGATTACAATTATTTTGCTTAGTTCCAGGGAATAGGATGTAGGCTCAACGGACAGAAGTCACAAAAAGACTGATCAGCTAAATATAATGAGTGAATAAAAGCTAACATTCATATGGTATTTCCTATGTGCTGTGTAAGATGTTAAGCATTTTATAATTATTATTTCATTTAATTCTTATAATAACTCTGGGAGGTAATTTATTATTATCCCATTTGACAGATGAAAAAACTGAGGCAAACGTTAAATACCTTGCCCATGATCTCAAAGCTATAAAGAATCTGATCCTGAATTTTAATTCAGATTTTCCTGATTCCAAACTAAATGCTTTATCCATGCTACCTCTTGCTGCTCTTCTAAAAGATAAATTTCTTGACAATTTGATTTGTCAAAAAAAGAAAGTGCTTCCTCATGCTATTATGAGTTCTGAATTTCTGGACATCTTTATGCAAAGGTTACATGAACAATGGTTGTGACTACTGGAGAGGGAATTCAAGCTCAGACATGAGCTAGCCAGGATGACCTCAGAAGACTCCTTACTTCTTTGAAATGTTCCGCATAAGGACACTAAACTGAGTTGGAAATCTTTTCTCATGAGAAGATAAGAACTTGATCTATCAGAAATTTCTAAGTCTATGACACTGACTCAAATTCTGTGGGTGTCCAGTGAATATTAATTAAGGATGATTTTATCTCCTGAAGATTCAGAATTGTCTCATTCCCCACAGCATTCTTAAGTTTTGAGAATGCATTGCCATAGAGTGTAAATTATAATGAGGTTCATATGTGGAAACGAACAGATAGATGAGTAGGAAGGAATATGGTTTCAGAATGATAGGGTGATAGCAATAGCTGGAATAGATTCAGCATTTTAATTGAAGGAAACCTCCTAGTTCTCATTTTGCAGCAGAAGTTGGAAATTTTCCCTACTGGCTTAAAAATGTTAATCCTCAATGAGAGTTCTGGTATGCTTCCAAACCAAACCTTGAAGTTTGTTAAATCTTCACAAGGAGGAAGTGAAGAGATGCATGATCCCCCTTCTGCCCTCCCCCAAAGAAGATATAGAAAAATAATTTTCAATGACATTAAGCAATAAATCTGTTCATCAATAATAGATCTGTTAAGTATATCCAGTCAGGTATGAAACTTAGCTATGTATGATGAAACAAACTCAGGTGGAAAAAGTAGACCTAATCTCTGCCTTCATATAGGTAACAGTTTTTAAAAGGGCAAAGGGGGAAGGAAAAATAAAACAGTTGTATAAATTCACATTATTTCACATCAACAAAGAATTATTTAATACTTATTACATGTAATATGAGAAATATTATGTCATAGTAGATAGATAGCCCCAAAACTAAGAAGACTCCCAACTTTGATATATACATACATACATATATATATATATATACATATGTATATATATATATATA
>NW_025353711.1:0-5880 GCF_016433145.1 Gracilinanus agilis
GAGGCTAACAGGGTTAAGTGACTTGCCCAGGATCACCCAGATAGCAAGCACCTGAGGCCAGATTTAAGCTTTCTTGACTCCAGACCCAATATGCTAATCACTGTACTACCTAATTGTCCCATTTTAAAAATAGTTATGATATTTAGTCTCATAATAATAACTATTATCATTATGGTTGACCACAAGAAAACTAGTGAAATGGGCAAAGAATCCCTTTATCACAAAAGACTGTCACACTGCATCATTTCATTGCTTAGTGATCCCTCCAGTTACCTCTTTTCAGTATTTCAGAGCCTTTATGATATCTTGGGTTTTTTTCCCTAGCATTTCCTGTGCTAATAGAAAATGAACTGAAATTTGTTAATACTAATTAATTCCCAAGCCTTAATTAGGTATCAACAATGCACTGGGAACTATGTTAAGTATTGGGGAATACAAAGATATAAATGAAACTGTCTCTGTCTTCAAGAAACTTACCTTCTATTGTGGGAGACAATCTGCCTATATCAATATATACAAAATAAATTAAAAGTATGAGGTAATTTTTGGAAAAAAAAGTAATAGCAACCAGGAGGAATAGGGAAAGGCTTCATATAGAAGGTGGTGGTTGACTGAATTTTGAAGGATACTAGGCATTATAGGAGATGAAAATGAGAAGGGATTGTATTCAAGTGTTAGAAAACAACAAGTACAAAATAATGGGGATGAGAGATGGGACAATATGTGTCAGGTATATCAGTTATGCCCAAAAATGTGAAAGGGAGGAATGTATAGGAAGACTTGGAAGAAAGGAAGGAGGTAGGTCCTGGAGGGAACAGGGAACCAGCCAGTTTTATCAAGTAGGGTAGTAACATGATGAGACTTGAATTTTAGGCAAATCATTTTGGCATCTGGGAGGAGGATGATTTGGAAAGGGGAGAGACTTGAGGAAGAGAGACTATTATAATTATCTAGGAGAGAGATAACGAGGACTGAAATGAGGTGACCCTTTAAGTGGAAAGAAGAAGAAAGATCCAAGAGATAATATAGAGGTAGAATCAATATGCCTTGGTAACTGATTGGATAGGTGGGGTGTAGGAGTGAGGAGTTAAGGAGGATGTCCAGTTTGGGATGCTAAATGACTAGAAGGAGAGTGGTACTCTTAATAGAAAGAGAAAAGTTGGAGGAAAAAGACAGGTTTGGGGAAGAAACACATTGAATTCTCTTTTGATGTTTGTTGAGTTTGAGCCTATTGGAATCCAATTAGAAACGTGGATTAGACTTAACAATAACAAAAATAGTTAGAATGGACTGTTTGGGTCTTTTAGGGATAATATCTGAAGAAAACATCATGTTTTTGTAGTGCTCAGATACTTGAAATTGAGTGTGGTCAGATAGAAAACAAATTGAAGTTTTATGGACAATAGTATTTTTCCCCTCCCTTCTTACTAAAAACAATTTAAGAGGGGGAAAAAAGCAGTAAGAAGAATTCATCCTTGATGCAAGAAGAAAATACTGTGTTTGGATGGTGATGTATGAAATGTTGAAATAGGATAATTTAGGAAAAAATAATTCTTTGACTAAGAGATCCAGAGAGCCAAGGCACAAAATGTCCAAGAACTTGAATTCTCTGATTCAATTAAATTTAAATTCCTTGGTCTAATTAAATTTAGCAAAGATTTTATTAAACATCTACAATATGCCATATGAAACAGCTAGAGGGTTCAGTGGGAAAAGCACTGGGCCTAGAGTCAGGCAGACTCATCCTTATGAGTTCAAATTTGACCTCAAGATACTTACTAGCTATGTGACCCTGGGCCATTTAACTTCAATTTGCCTTAATCCACAAAAGAAATAAATGGCAAAGCTCTGGTATCTTTGCCAAGAAAACTCCATAGATAGTATAATCCATGAGGTCATGGAGAGTTGGATGTGACTAAAATGACTGAACAACACATACCATCTCCCTATCACCTACAGATGCCATTTTCTGGGCTGCTAGCAGAGGTGCAGAGTTGAATTTGGTACTAACTCTGCCTTCAAGGAGCTCCCCATCTAGCAAATGAGATAATCTACATCCTTGTCAGATCTCTATCATTTGAGAAAAACAATGTATTTGCATACTACTTAGATCATGTCTATATGAGGAAACAGTCACAGTCAGAGCTGCCAGACATCATCATATCATTTTGCACCTGTAGTATCTTAGCAATCCAGTCAGGGAAACCAACAGGGGTTTTGCATTAATGAGGCACATGGAAATGATAAGTGACTGAGTGGAATGCAGAGGACTTATTTCCAGCTGTGACCTAGGCAATGCTAAATGGGAAGATGCCTCCAAATGCCCCAGGGCCACTATATCTTGTTGCTGACTGACAAAAATGGTTGATTTTTATCCCATGATTAGAGTTGCTTTCCATCATGTTTCCCTTATACAGTTAAGGAAGTATCCCAAAGATCTTTTTCAAGGAAGCTTAAGCTCAGAGCAATTGGGGAGGGTAACCAATGTGTCTCTACCAGAGGGAGTAGACCACAAGTTGTTCTCTCACTTTCCTTCTTTCCTCACCAGCCGAGCAGTGGACAGACTGGTAGATTCTGGATCAGGAAATGCTGGGCTCTAATCCCATCTCAAACACCAGGTGTGTAACTGGGCAGATCATCTTTTGCTGCCTTAGTTTCCTCAGCTCCAAAATTGGGATAATAATAGCACAGAACTCACGTCTATCTATCCCCACATTTATTAAGCACTTACCAGGAGTTGGGTACTGTACTAAGTGCTAGAGATATAAGCACAAAAAAGAAGATAGTTTCTACCCTTAAGTTGTCTACATTCTAATGGGGAGAGACAACACACAAAAGGAAGATGAAAAGGGGGAAGGTGTGGACTCATGAGAAAGTATCCATGCAGGGATAGGTTATAAAAACAAAAGGTCAGAATCAAAGACAGGAGGGGAATGGAAGATGGGCTGTCCTGAGCCTCTCCCTCAATGGAGGACCATGGATGAATTCAACAATGGGAGAAGGGAACAGCATGGCAGAAATATGTTTCAGAGTGAGGAGATCCCAGAATGTGAGGGAAGTTCTTAGTTAAATGACAACTGTGTGAGGCAGCAAACTTCAGAAAGTCAGAATTAGAGCCAGGGGATAATATAATGTAACATAACATAACGTAACGTAACGTAACATAACGTGACGTGACGTGACGTGATGTGACGTAACATAACGTAACAACACAACATAACATAGCATAATATAATATAATATAACATAACATAACATAACATAACATATTGTAATATGATATGATAGGATAGGATAGGATATGACATGACATGTTAACAAATAAAATATGACATATAATTGTTCTTCCTTTATTTTGAAAAGAACCAATGATATTACAGGGTGAAGTACTAATTGTACATGAATTGGATTTTAGTGAGACACAGTTGAACAAAGTCATCAGCCTCACTTGTTCTTCCAGAGGCATCAAAGTCCAATAGCAAGACAAAAGTCAGGATGCCTGGTGATGGCTTGGGTTGCAGTGCATGAACTTGGCATCTTCAATATCTTAACAAGGCTTAAGTGCACCACAGCACTTACTTCAGTCACCTGCATAGCTGTTGGAACAAATTGTTCTCATGTGTCTATTCCCCTGCAGGAAGTCTTTGAAAGCTTGGGTTAGACTTCCTCCTAATTCACCAATAGATTTGAGGCTTATCTGTTACCTTCAACCTGGTTTTAGCTTCTTTGTTCCAAGAAGCTGTAACTAATATAACATTTACAATGTAATATAAAATAACATATAACGTAACCTAACATCATAACATAACATAATATAATACAAGAAATCACTTCATAACATAACATGAATAGGGGAAAATATTCTAAATTATAACATAAGCATATGTTACATGTGATATATGTGATGATGTGATATATGTTATATGTAGTACTTTGCAAAACTTAAAGCCATATAGAAATATTAACTTTTATTATTTCTAAGAGTTAGAAGAAATTATTTCCCTGGGAGAAAAGAAAAGCTAAAAAAATGACTTGGTTTTTTCCTCAGGACATTTTTAAATGAAAATTTGGACAATTTTGGTAAAAACTCAAAACTCTCTTCCTCCCCAAATTTTCTTTATACTATTGTTAATAGTACTTTCAGGTGAAATATTTCAACAGATCCCTTTTCTTCATAACAAAAAAGATACTGGTCACTGGGACTATGTCAACTGTCTAGACTAGGAGAGGAAAGAGGGAAAATGGGCATATAAGACTGGGGCTAAAGGCAGCCTTGCTCTGTTCTAGCTCTGGTGCTGTCTATTGTATCATTTTGGCATAATATTCCTTTCAGCTTTGGAGAGCCTGAGAAATATTTAATGATACTGAAGAGTAGAACATATGAATCAATTTCATAATTTCATTTTCCCTTAACTTGTTAATTATCTTCATTCAAATATCTAAAAGTAATTATACATGAAGAAAGAAGAATCAATGAATTTAAATAATAACGAACTTGGGGGGCTTAGGTACATTAATTTTATGGTAAGCCATTTGCCTCTGATAATTAGTCTGATGATATTGATGTTCTTAACAAATCATACAAAATAAATGGGGTTGAAAGACACATTATTTCAAATTAAAAATAAGACACAATATGTTAATGTGAATGAGGCCTGATGGTGTCAAATTATGAACAGGAAAAAAGGAAGGCTAGTATAAAAGAGGATTTTATTTAGGAAGTTTAACTAATTTTATGGCAGGTTTTTTTTCTATTATGGTAGTGTTTTCAGGAATAGCCAAAAGGTTCAGAGAGTTTCATTCTAGGGAAATATATGTCAGTGAGAGCTTATGTGGATGTGATTTTTTTTTTCATTTTAGCTTTCAAAGGGCAATCATTATCAGAGAGGCAGAGATTTTATAAAATGTAGTATTCTTCCCTGCAGTGATTAGACTGTATTCTATTTGCTACCCACCAATCTCTGGTGTCAGGATCTCAGTAGAGGTATGGGACCAACAGGAACACTATGCAAGGTTGCCTTTAGAGATCAGTGAAGTGAATGGTTGCAAATGTGGTACAATTTAAGGGATATGAGTAAGACTCTCTGTGTCCCTAAAGACTATCTGTTCCTGCAATTGCTGATGCTTAAATATCTACATTTAGTGATTTTTTTCTTGATCAAATAGAAATATTCCTAAGAAGTGCAGTATTTTGAACTTCAATAGATCTAGTTCTTACTATGGTTGTCTTCCTACATCAGTGCTCACAAGTTTACAGGTTGTTCTCCCATTATGGGAACTATTATCCCAGTTTACAAAGGATATTCTGTGGGTCTACATTCCTAAAACTATATCTCATAAGACCCTACAGGTAGCATAATCATTAAACAGTAGAAATAATTAGCTTAAAATAAAGACATTTATAGAGATAACAGTGGCTACACAACAATTCTCCCTTTTTCCCCAATCAACTTGAGGCACAGTGTCCCACAAACGCATATAATATCTATGAGGAAAGAGGACTTCATTTTAATTAATAAACTTAAATACAATGATTTGAGATACACATTGTTGTGAGGAAGATTAGTTATATGTCCTCCACATGCAACATAGGGGTGTCATTGTGTGGCTCTCAAAAAGATGCAGATAGATATCTCTAATTTTTTCTCTCCTACCCTTTTCCTGGGGAGACTAATTTCTGCTAGGAGAGGAAGCAAGAAGTTACAGTCACTCTAATCTCCTCAGAGAGAGGGGGGTACCGAGCTAGAATTATCTCCTCCTTTAAATAGTATTAATGTAGAGGAAATAATTTTCAGGTTTGGGCTAAACTTCTGAATTCTATTCATTAATTGGAACAAAAGGAGAAAGAGAGAGAGAGAGAGAGAGAGAGAGAGAGAGAGA
>NW_025353712.1:0-2094 GCF_016433145.1 Gracilinanus agilis
CCCCCTCCCTCCCCCTGCCCTGCCTCCTCCCCCGCCTGCCCAAATCCGGAGCTAGCCCGAGCCTGAGCCCGAGAGCAGAGGGAGGAGAAGAGGCGCGGGGAGGGTCGGAGGCTGTGCGTGTGTGTGTATGTGTGTGCGCGCGACTGTGAGAGCGTGTGTGTCCACCTCTGTTTCTGCGGGGTGTGCGGAGGCTCATAGGCGCATGTAAAGTTGTGATCCCCTCTGCTCGGACTGCTGGGGCAACCCGCCGGCGTTGTGTGTCCCTGCGTGGTTGTGAAAGGCTGTGGCTGTAGTTGTGTATCTGCTCACAGTAACAGCTAGGGTTGTGCGCTGTCGTTGCGCGTCCGTGAGTGGCTGTGACTAAGGCAGTGAGGAAGTTGTGTGTCTGAGAGTGGTTGTGTCGGGGCTAGTGTTTAAGGTTGTATCGCGGTTGTCCGTCTGTGTGGTCGTGTCTAAAGTTGTGTGTCGCTGGTTGTGGCTGAGGTAGGGTTCTATTTGGGAGTCTGCTCTCGCTGTTGTGTTGTAGTTGTGTGTCTGCGCGCGGTTGTGTTTAAGGCCTGATATTCCTGTCGTTTCTGTGTCTTAACTCTACTTACCAAGTAGGTAATGTAGGACCGACCTTGCCAAACACTGCCCATATCCAAAGTGCTTATTCTGTAATATTGTCATTTAGAGGTTTGTGTGCCTGCGGCTTAGCCTCCTCCTAGATGGTGAACTCACTGGGCCCCTCTCTGCTTGGGATCTCTTCCAGCCCCTGGCACTGACTGGGCTCTGTACACAGTAGGCACTTCATAAATGAATATCCTGGGACTGACCTTGGTTTCCTCAGTCTGGTTGTGCCTAGCATTGTACATCCTTGTGTAATGCAGTGTGGGGCATTGTGTGCTCGTGTGACTCCATGCCAGCTTGTGTAGGAGGTTCCATTGGCCCATGCTGTGTGGTTACGGCTGTGTGCTGTGTGCTCTGTGGTGTCCCTACCTCAGGGACTGGATGGGGAGGGGAGGAGTTTGCCCCAAAAGCCTTCACGACCCACTCCAGGTGCCTGAACTAAGGCTGAATGGGTAAGAGATGGAATTCTAGTGCCTAAGCAGAGGTGCACCCGAACACTGTGTGGATTCATGCGTTCTCCTAGAAGGATTCTAGCCCATCCTTAACTCCATCCAGGCCCACTAGAACCCCATTAACCAGCTTCTGAGGTTTCTAACCTCCCCAGAATGGGTGAAGGGGTGCTGGAAAGTTTGGGGGGGGAAAGAGCAATCCTGGGAAACGTGACAGGGGATGAAAAGGAAGAGGGGCTTAGGGATCGGTGCAACATCTTCATATTTCCAAAGGGCATCCCTATTCCTTCCCACACCTTGGATCAGAGAAGGGGGATTTTCATTTCACAGAAGAAACTGAGGTCTGGAACGGGAAGGGTCGAGCTCTTAGTGGCACAGCCCGCATTCCTGTCGGAGTCCATCAGAGAAGATTCCTAAATTAGATACCTGTGGGCCCCCCTCTCACTTGAGGCTGGGAGGGGAAAGGATTTCCTTCAGCAGCTCTCCACCCTCCAGAATACAGAAATGCAGCACCCCCTATCTCTGGTGACCTCCATTCATTTGGAACTGCTTATGGCCTGCAGGGCCCATTCCTTAGCATGGAGCACCACCCCGCCCCCCACCCCACCCCCGAAGTAGAGGTGGATGTTCCAGGAGGGATTCTGGGTTCTAGGAGTTTACAGTTAAACACAGTGGGTAGAGGAGAAGCCGAAACAGCTGAGATACAAAGAAAAGAAAGATCAGGACGCTGGAGAGGTCCAGGCAGAGTGCTTGGAGAAATTTGAGGAGGGAGAGATCACTTTCACCTTGGGGACAGGATGGGTGTGGCATCTAAGAAAGCTTTCTGGAAGAGGTGGTTTCCTTGAAGAGAGGTAAAGCTGTAAATCTGACCTCAGACACATCCTAACTGTGTGACCCTGGACAAGTCACTTAACCCCCATTGCTAAGCCTTTCCTGCTCTTCTGCCTTGGAACCAATACACAGTATTGGTTCTAAGAGGGAAAGGAAGGGAGAGAGAGAGAGAGAGAGAGAGAGAGAGAGAGAGAGAGAGAGAGAG
>NW_025353713.1:0-6261 GCF_016433145.1 Gracilinanus agilis
CATCCTAATTATGGTCAAGTGATTCTCTTGACCATCATAAGACAAATGAAAACTCCTGGCCCAGGTACTTATATGCAATTTTTTTTGGAGCTCATAATTTGGCTCTTGCCTTGAACATCCAAAGACATCTCTAATTGGCAGTCAGCTAATTGGGAGACGGACCATCAACTACTCAGCCCTTCTCAATAAATCCACAGGTAAAAACCTATGCTGGAAAAGTATTTTTGCAGAACTTTCCTGTGAAAGGACACATTCCTCAGCACAAAGAGAGTGCAAAAATCTATAGATCGAATGGAGCCGGGAATTCTCCTTAATGTACAAGAACTGATTTGAGGCTTTTATAATCCAGGACCCTGATATAAAATAAAACAGTACACGAAAAATAAATTCTCACAGAGGTTCATGGTAACTACTACTACCGTGCTGTCACTTGCCCTTATCAAAGCCAAGGAACCAGAAAAACCAGTGGACTTACTTTCCTGCCTTGTGACAGGCTCGTAAGAAAGAATGAGATCCTCTTGTCCTCCTAAGAAAAGAAAGAAAAGTTATAGTTGACTAGTAGCAGATCATACGACATAGCAAACTTCTCTTGTCCCTAAGTACAAGAAATAGAGTTCAAAGTTAATTTTCCTTTTAAATCTCTTCTTGAACCATTTCCAAAAGCTTCATCTATTTTCCAATGGTTTATTTCCCTGACCCTGACTAAATGGCTTTATTAATTTCTCAGTATGGTCATTTCCCCAGTAATTCCTTGTCTAGCCCACGGGTGAAAGGCCATTTTTGGGTTTCTATATGGTCCATTTGGGTCATGGTTTAAGAAGAATTGTTCTGCCAGGCCTAACTGTTGAGTCTTGATCCAGTATCTCTACCCAAGGAAAGGGTTTTATTGAGAGCCCATCCGTCACTGAAACGTTGTTGACACACGGCTAGAAGCATCTTGGATTGGTGACAAAACTTGTTGAAAATCTGTTTATTCATTACCTCTATCCACCTGCTAACTCCCACTCTGTGAGTAAGAAGATGATCACTTTAGAATATGTTATGATAGTAGACTTTGAAAGGTGACAGATTTTTGGACAGAGATTTTTGGACAAAAAAAAAAAAAAAGACCTCATTTCTTTGTGATTTTTGGTTACCATATTTTTATCCCCTGAAGAAGCAGACCCAAAAAGCCTTGGTATGAGCCAAGATTCCCTGAGATCTCCATCTGGCAGCCTCTATGAATTCAAAACTATTCCTTTAATAATACTAAGATTTAAAAATGCCAAATATAGAAAATATTAGTAGATATAATTCACAAATAAAAGCTCTTTGGGGGAGTATAAAGGGGTCCTGAGCCCCAAAAGGTTATGAATTGTTGCTCTAAAGAAAGTGTTATTTAAAAAAAATACAACAAAAATCCACCACATGTCATTTCTTGGAACAAAAGATCCTAGGAGCAGGCTGCCTAAAAAAATCACAGATTTGGGGTTAGTGATGCCATCTCCAGGAAGCTGCCCTGGGCCAATTTGGGTGAAATTTTCTTGAATGTGACCAACTGTTAAATCATTGATTACCCTTATTGCCAAAGTTATGCTAAAGGGAAGTGAAGGCCATGCTGAGAAATCTCCCATCTCTTTACATGACAAGGAGTATTTTTTGCTTTGCTTTGACATAGAGCAATGTGTCAAACGGTCCTTGAATGATAAACATTTTTTTTAGTTAATTCATTTTTGAGACAATCTGCAGATAACAATTTCCATGCAATGAAGAGAACTGGCCACTCAGTCCCTCTAGGTCATGAGTCTCTGCCCTTGTATCAGTTTAGTTGTCATTAGCATCTCCTTTTGTGAAAAAATAATTTACATAGACCATGCCTAATTCTTTTATTTGTAGAGGAACAACTAAAAAATATGAAATGATGCTATGAGGTAGGGAGAAGATATTTGCCGGAAACTTCTGAAGTAAAGAATGGGGAACTATGTCATCTTAATAATAATAATGATAACTGGCATTTACATATCAGTTTATAGTTTGCAAAGTGCTTTACATGTTATCTCGTTGAAGCCTGAAAAAAAACCCTCAGTGGTAGGTGCTGTTATTATCCCAATTTTACAAATGAGGAAACTGAGGCACAGAGTTGTTCAGTGACTTGCCTAGGTCCTGAGGCAAGATTTGAACTCAAGTCTTACTGATTTCAAGTCTAGCATTTTACACAGTGTGCCATTAGCTGCTTCATCTTGCTACTAAAAAAATAGTATTTCAATGTTTTCCCTTAAGGGGGTACAATTGAAATTTCACATTACTGATATTAGGAATACAGAAGGTATATTTGTTGGAGGGGGTGGGGAAATTACATGTCCAGGATTTAAGAGTAGACACTATTTTTATTTTTAAATTATCATTCTATCTAGAGATATATGCTATGGAATAAAATAATGTAGAGGAAATTAAGGGAGGGAGAAATGTTAATTCCTGTCTTCCCCCCTCCTTCCATAAGACAGGGTCCTTGGTGGCCACTGGACATTTCATCAGAAACCATTTAATTAGCAGGGAAAATGCTTATTATGAAATATTAAAAGTGTGGAAAGTCACATGGTGTGTCAGTCCAGGGATCACTCTTCTCAATACCTTTTTGGGGAGACAGCACTAATGCCCATTTAAATGGGGGACCATGTGTAATAGGGTTCTATTATATGGTTCTATTATAAATATACATGTAATTCACACATACACAGGTATATTACATGATTTTGTTTTTTTAGATATGGATAAAATAATCAGATGATGGCTAGAGTTTCCTAATAACCCCTTTTTTTCCCAAAGGGAAATCCATAGTCTAGAATTTTATACAGAACTTTTAGAATTATAAAGTCCTTTTCAATATTAACTTGTTTGATATTAACTTAAGATACAGTTACTGTAGGAATCATTAGCCTCATCCTATAGAAGAGGTTAGAAAAGGTCATATGACCCTTAAGTTGGCCATTCAGCTAATAAATTTCAGAGGCTGGATTTGAACCCAAGTTTCTCTTCCCTCCAAATCCAGTCGTTCTTTCCAATATTGGATATTTGAAGCCACGTACAAATGCAAAAAAAAAACAACTGGGGAGAGGTCTCTTCCAACTGGGGCTTGGGCATTCCCCCAAATGAAATGTCCTCATATGCACTATTTTTATTTTTAAACACAACTGGGGAGAGGTCCCTTCTAACTAGGGCTTGGGAATCCCCCCCAAATGAACTGTCCTCAGATGCCCCGGCATTCCCAGCTCACCAGTTCTGGTAAATGATTTTAAGGGGCTATTTTAAAGACAAATCCAAGTGAGATTTTAAGTAGCCCATTTGTAATTGCTTATAAATAATTCATGATTATGAAACTATAGGAGACCAACTTCTAGCATTTTTCTCATAGGATGTGATAGTTCTTTGTCTGGCCATCACATTTCGATTTGTTTTTTGAATGGCCAAATGCATATACCTATTTATAGCAGACAAAAAAAAATCACTCTCCTAAGCACAATCCATGTGACTGGGCATCCTGAAAAATAGCCTCTGGTTGATAAGGTGCCATGTCACACTTTGCACTCCTCAAAAGGAGCCCTTGGAGAGAGAATGAGATGATAGCTGGGCATTCACCTACTTGCCCAATTTTTACACTCATGGTCAAGAATGGGAAGCCACAGGGAGAGAGGCAGAGTGAGCAGGCGAGGGAAGGAGGGGAAGAGAAAAGAGGAGATCGCCTGCTAGTAAGGACAAGATGAGAAGAAGACAGAAAGGAAGAAGAGAAGGAGTGGAGGATGACAAGGCTGAGCCTGGGCCAATATCAAGGGCACATCATGGCTTTCCTCTCTATTGATGAGATGCTTAAATGGGAAAATGCTTCAAGGCATTGAGGATTTAGGATTTCTTTGGTGTGGTTCCTTCCCTTATGGGAGCAAGTCATCTATGACTCAATACATGGAAGATGAGGTTGAGAAAAATTTATCACACCTTGTGGTTAAGCTGGCGATGAGCATCTTTACAATTACGTAGGTTGTTCCTTAGAGAACAGACCCAGAGGCTACCATGCTATAGGAGGTCTTTCCAGATTGGTAAGCCCAAGGCCTTTCATTGCCCTGATAGGATACTGGGGGGAGAAGGGCTTTAAGGGAGAACAGAAAAATGCAGAATTCTGGGTTATGATCCCATTTTAAGAATGAGAGGATTCTCTGCTTTCAAACCTTGAAAAATGTGTCCCTGCTTAAGATACTGCAAAAATTTCTTTTAAAAAAATACATATAGATCTGTGATCCATATATATATTGCTGTGCTTTTCCACCAAATATAAGCTGTTTTGTCAACACTTTAAGATAATTGCCATTCATACCTTGTTTGTTTTTAGAAAAGGTATGGGCACCTGGGGAGAAAAAACAAAACAAAACACATGTGAGCTAACTCCCTGCCCATTTCATGGTTCTCTTTTTAAGAGCCACAGGTCTGGGAATGGAAGAACAACTGGGGGCTGTGTGAACTGCTCACAGTTATCAGAGCATTCTGTGAGACTTTACTGGGTCTTTGCTAATAACTCCTTGAGTAAATCAGAACAACTAAAAAAGGGCAGGTGGGTGGCACTGTGGGGTCTGAAGTCAAGAAGACTCATCATCTTCTTGAGTTCAAATCTGGCCTCAGACATTTATTTACTAGGCAACTTACTAAACTTTGTTGACTCAGTTTCCTCATCTGTAAAATAAACTGGAGAAGAAAATGGCAAACCACTCTAGTAACTTTCCCCAAATGGAAGCCCGAAGAAGTGGACAGAACTAAAACCCCTGAACAACGATGACTTAAGTACAGGAGACTTATGTGGAATCGGGGCTCACAGGGAAAAAAAGCAGAATTGTTTCTGGGCATGGATACTTGAAAGCTAGAAGAAGAAAAGGATGGTATTTTTTAAAAGCCTTGCTTTGTGCCTAGGATAAGATGACTATCATGAATAAAATGGACTCTCGATATTTCAAAATGGGGAAAATACAAGATGGTGAACTGCAATTTTGCTTTCAAGTTTAGAGGACTGTCTAAGTCCCTGATATTTCTATATTCTCTCTTGCTTGCTTGAACTCAAAAATATCCCTTTTGCCATCTGCTTTCTTTGATTTCTGGCAGCCTATCCCTACACTTCATCCCTTCTCTGAGTGCAAGGGGCTCCTTCAGATAACTGGAAGGCCTGGTTCAAAATTTGTTTCAAAAACATGACTCATTTATTTTCCTTATGTGAATTCCTCTGCTTCAAAATAGTCCATTTGGGCTTTTTTGGTTGACAAACACACACAATTAATGAGGCAGTCAGCCTTTGGAGTTACACTGTGGAATTTTCCCTCAATGACACCTCGAGGAACATAACCAAACTCTGGACGAGGTGGCTCTAAAAATGTGTGGTAGAGATACTGATGGCATCTTTAATTCCTTTTATGAGAAGAGTGGAACTTCCAAGGCATATGGCACAGCACCCAAGAATGCAGGTCCACGTATTATGGATGCTTTTCAGAGATACAATTATATGACTGGGTGATAATTTGGAAAATTTTGTAAGGTGATATTTTGCATAATAAGGCAATATGCATTCTAATTAAGCTGCATATTCAGCTGGCTTCAAACAAGGGTGAAGCAGAGGGAATACTTATTCGTGCATAAGAATTAAAGGCTCAGAAAGGTCTGAGTCCCTGATTCTAACTACTGCCAGTTCTTGACATCTCTCCAAAGCTAATGGGGAAAGGTTTTAAGCATGAGAAATGGTCTCTTAGATTTTAAATTTTGTAAAATTTTAAAACAGCTCCTTGTTAGGCATATGAAGGCAGTGAAAATGAGAGCAAGTATCAATAAGACACTAGGAAAAGACAGAAGATTAGTGCTCAAAAGGTAGGTCTGCACTAATTAATCATTATTACTAATGAAAATTTCTTATCAATCCCCAGTTTTATAACATTTTCTGAAAGGTTGAAGGATAGTTTTGGTTTCTTTTTTGAGCCATGAAGTCCTTGTTGATTTTCATTCACTTGAACACAGCAAAAGTTGTGGAGTTGACCCTCTGAAGCTGCCCCAAAGGAAACTGGGACTGTATAGAAATAAATACAAACTTACGTTTTCTAATTGTCTAATGCCAAGGATTTCAATTTTTGGCTCTCTTTTCTCATCACGGTTAATTTAGTTTTCTTTTTTCTCCTTCCTTCCTTCATTCCTTCCTTCCTTCCTTCCTTCCTTCCTTCCTTCCTTCCTTCCTTCCTTCCTTCCTCCCTCTCTCTTTCT
>NW_025353714.1:0-6789 GCF_016433145.1 Gracilinanus agilis
CCCTTTCTCCCTCCCTCCTTCTTTCCCTCCCTCTCCTCCTACCCAACCCACTGTGGGCCAAGCTGCCTCCCAAATATTGACTGTTACTGTATGCGGCTGAGGAGGGACCCAGCGGCGGGCTAATCTTGTTATGCAGGTTATACACGACCAACCTTTGGAGAAGCAACCAGCGGCTAGGAGTGTTTAGAAGCAGTTTAGCGGCCCTTGAGTAGTCTGAATGAATACCAACTCCTTCGAGCTGGGGGACTTCTCCGGCCAATCAGGAGCCACTCTGCAAATACAAAGACTCCCAATCAGGCGTCGGGCCCCCTGTTCCCACATTCTTTGCCAGCACAAATTGTTACCATGGGGACCATCACAAAAAAGACAGCTAATAAAATACCATCATTTCCCGGCAAATTTCTGTCCCCTCATTTTCCCCCTCCCGTTCCCTCCCCCCCCCTCCCCTACACACTTTCCCTTCCCTCCATCCTTTCTGTGTTGGGGGGCGGGGAGCTGAGAGGGCGGTTCTCAAGCGCCCGGGAGCGGGCTCTGGCGATGCGGAGTGAGCGAAGAAGAGAAACTTGAAACTCCTTATTGAAGTCAGCCCAGAGAGGCCTGGAGACGTGGGCGGCCATGCTCCAGTGAGGCGGGACAATTAGGGAGGGGGCAAGCTGATGAGGCTGTCTACTTTTAAGAGATGCGGAGGTGCTGGCCTCGAACCTCGGCATTGACACTTACGTTCCTGGGCAAGCCACTTTCATCTCGCAGTGTATCTCAGTTTCCCCATGTGTAAAATAAGGATAATAATATGGGGATAATGAGGAAATATACCTCATTGATTTGTTGTTGGGATTAAACAAGATGACAAGGGTAAAATGGAGCGCTACACAAAACCTCGATTATTGTTATTGTTAAGTGATCCTAGCAAGTCAGCTCCCCTCGCCGCTTTCGGATTTCCCTATCTACAAACTGAGGCCAAGATACTCTTAGATAAATCATTTAGCTTGTCGTGCCTCAGTTTCCTCTTCTGTAAAATGAGGTTAATAAGTGGGTCTTGCCTGCTTTTCCCATCTTTCTCGGTGCTTCTGCTCATTCAATAAATGTTTTGTTGAAAGAAATTCAATGTTGAACCTGGGCGAGTCACTTAGCGGGCCTCTAGGGTCTTCGGGTGCCTTATCTGTGAAATGGGGATATTGGTTATTGTGAAGAAAGTGCTTTGGAAACCTCGACGCGCTCCAAAAAGGCGAACTGTCGTCATTATTACTTTTATTATTAATAAAAACTCTTCTCCATCTTTTTTACAAAAAAGATGACGGGTGGGGGAGGGAAGGAGAGGAGGAATGATGTCAGAAGAGGTAGGTAGGGAAGGACCCGGCGCTCTAAAGAGTTGCGGGGATAGATATCCATGGAAAGCCGGCCTGAGCGTTGAAGAATCTTGTCTTTTATGTTTGCCCCCTCAATTGAGGCGCACAAAGGCTGAATTACCCATTCAAACTGGCCGGACAAAGGGATGGAGTTGGATAGCCCTCTTGCATTTGTAGTCAAACAGTTAGAGACTTAAATCGAGTCGTCATGATGGAGAAAGAGTTAGACAAAGCCCATAGAATTACCATCAGCAAACATTTTCCTGTGTCATATTAGCGAGTCGCCATGGCTCCCCCTGGCCCGGAGACAATAGCACAAGTTTGCACACTTGGTCACTATCACCCTGCCAACGCTGGCGAGGAGCGAAAACAGGGCGATCTTTGAGGGAGCGAGCATGCCCACTGCGGGGCCAGGACCGTGAGGGGGAAGAAAAGCGTGTGAAATGCTAATTGAGCTGCTTCCTTTATTAACCCGGAGCTCTGGGAGGGAGGCTTCCCCCGCGGCTGTGGCCTCCGCCTCCTTGCCCCCTCCTGGTCCTCTCCCCGGCTGTCCGAAGCCGGTGGCAATAACTCAATAGCCCGGGAACCCAGGCATCTCACCAAGCGCCCGCCCTCTGGGAGAGCCCAGGAGAAATCCTGACCCCCGTGAATTTCAGAAATGCCGACAATTCCTGTAGGTGGCTCAGCCCCACACGCGAACGAGGCAGGTGGAAACGCTGAGGGCACTGGGGCTTCCCACCGCTTTCACATGGCTCCTTTCCATGACTTTAGGGGAATTCTCCTTCAGGGCACGGTGGCTGGTCCTCAGTAATGAGAGGGGTCCCCTTCTGCTCTGAGTGGTGCGAATTTGGTAGTCGACTTTTTTTTTTTTTTTTTTTTTTTTAGGCCTCAGTTTCTCCATCTGAAAAATGAGGGAGTTGGGCTAAAAGTCCCTTCCATATCTAAATCTGTGATCCTATGAGGAACAGGATTTCCTAACCTGGGGTTCCCGAACTTTAAAAAAGCATTGATAATTATTTCAATATAATTGATTTTCTAACAATAGTTTGTGAATGGATAGAGGGTTTGGCAGCCTGATTTCTAAGCTTCCTTCTACTTCTAAAATACTGCGTTTTACATTCTAATATTCCATGTTCTAAGGTTTCTTCTTGCTTCCTCTAGTAATAGTCTGTGCTCTAACATTCTGGGTTCCATAATCCTTCCAGCTGCAATATCTTATGATCCTCCAATCAGTTCCTTTAAATTATATTTCAAAGGAAACATCCTTAGGCTAATCAATTCTTGAAAGCCAATAGGTATGAGACTAGGGGGTCTTTTCACCTTCACTGCTGTAAGGGACTATGTGAATAAAAAATGTCAATAGGCTCTAATAACTTGGGTGGGGGAGACTAATACACTGCTGGCTCTTCAGACTAAGACCAGCTAAATCACCAGAGGGTGAGTCTTGCCAGAGAGGAATCTTTACTATTAATCACTTTAGGGGTAGTCATGATTTTGAGAGATTAAAGGATACCTAAGTAGCAAAGTGGTCCTGCCAATTGGAAAATTTGCTGGATTTGGAGACAGAGGAATTGTGTTTAGACACTGCCTCTGCAGCTTTCTACCTGTAACCTTGGTCAAGTCCCTTAACTTCCTTAGTTACCTCAACTGGACCGTGAGGGAAATGTACCAGGCCACCTCTAAGGCTCCTTCTAGTTCTGAATCTGTGATCTTATGATGATAATGATAAAGGGGTTCTTAGTCTGGGGTCTATGAACTTAAAAAAATGATAACTGGATTTCAGTGCAGAGTCTCCCCAAAGTCTTAATGCAATTTTAACTTTAATAGCTTAAAATTTTACAGTTTATGCTTTAAAATTGCACTAAGATTTTTGGGAAATATTATCTGATTAGTTTCCTTTGCAATCCAATGCATTTCATAGTTGATTTATTTAACTTAATATTAATTATTTAATTTTAATTTAAAACAATAATTTTAATGCTTTAATGAATAAATAATCAATTAATCAACTAAATAAACATAATTTAAAAATAATTTTGAAGTTGAGAGCCAGGCCTAGAGACAAAGAGGTCCTGGGTTCAAATTTGTCCTCAAACACTTTCTAGCTGTATGACTCTGGGCAAGAATCTTAGTTTCCTTAATGTATAAAATGGAGATAATAACATATGAAAAGCAGAATAATGCCAAAGCTGGAAGGAGCTCTGATTCAGAGGCAGAAGGTGGAAGACCTAGAGTAGGGAAGATTCAAGTTCAAATCTAGTCTCAGACACTAGCTGTGTGACCCTGAGAAAATCACTTAATCCTGTTTTCCTCAATTTCTTCGTCTGTAAAATGAGCTGGAGAAGGAAATGGCAAACGACTCCAGTATTTTTGCCAAGAAAACCTCAACTGAGGTCACAAAGAGTCTCATACAACTGGAAAACATCAACAAACCATGAAGCAGTAAAGAGATGGGAGTTATCATTATCATGGCATTTCATTACTCAAGTCCCTGAAATGACTTCCTTTTTCCGAGCTCATCAGTTCCACATTCTGTGGTCTTGCCTTCAAAACTCTGCATCATTTGCTCTTAATTTCCCTTTCTGATTCTCTAAAAAGCACTGAATTTAAGAGGCAGGAGAGTTTGTTTTGAATCTTAGCTCTGCTACTGACTCCCTGTCTAATTTTGGCCAAGTAATTAAACATTTCTGGGCTCCAGTTCTCTCATAGGTAAAGTTAAGAGGTTGGACCAAACCATCTCTCTAAGCTAAGGTTTTATTCAGATCATACTAGATCCTATGATCTCAGAGTCAGGCCATTCTTCTCACTGTCCCCACATCATGCCGTGTTCATATCCATCTCAGTCCTTTGATCCACGCTTTCCCCATTTCTTGGAATATCTTCCGAGAGGATACAAACTCTTCCTGACCCACCTTCAGTGCTGTGGAAATGCTCTCCATCTCCTCTAGGCCCCTTTCTCTGGATTTAGAGGTTGCTGTGGTATTTGGAGAAAGAACACTGGCTCTGGAATTAGGTAACTGGGGATCTGGTCTTGTATCTGGCTCTTTCTGGGTGAATTAATTGTCCTCTCTGAACTTTTATAAACGAAGGGTTATGGTGCCTATTTTACAGATTTATCTGAATCATCAAATGAAATCATGACTGTAAGTCTGATATTGTCAACTTATTATCCCATAATGCACCATTTGCATTTGTTTCTACTTAATTCTTTTGCATACGTCTAATCTCCCAGGATAAAATGTAAATTTTCCAAAGATAGGAGCCATATTTTTTATACTCATGAAAATACTTTTCAGACTTCCCTATTCTAGGTCTCAGTTTCCTACTTTGTAAATAATATAAGTTCGTGTTTCACAGATAGGAAGGAAACAAGCATTTATTAACTACCTGCTATGTGCCAGGCAGGGTGTAAGTGCTTTACTAATTCAGGTATCCTTTCCACACCGTGACTTTGCCCATTGAGGTTTCCATCCATAGTGGGTCAGCATAAAAAACTAAATGGGAATTCAGGGGAAGTTTTGCAGAAGCCACAGATGACACAGAAAAAGTCTATAAACTCAGGAAAATGCATAAAACATGTGTGTAATATTGTATATACTAACACATTTTATCTTTTAATGGCACAAATAAAGTTGATTTCTTTTTTAAAGTTAAAATAAATAAAAAAGTTAAAGTTTGCAAAAAGGACGTGAAAGCCAGCAGGTAACACACAAAGGCTAGAAATGTTAACATTGACCAAAATAGCCTATGACCAAATACTTTATCTAAATTTTTCAATAAGGTTCTGTAAACACTTCATTAAGGACAAAAGAAAAAAATCAGACTTCTTCTCTAGTACAAAGGGAGGGCCAAAAAGTTTTATATGGATTTTCCATATCCTGAAGATGCCTTGAACCTAACTCCTGTGATACGGAAGGGATACCTGTATTTTCTCATTTGATAGTTATGACAACCCTGGCAGACAGGTGATATTATTAACCCCATTTTACAAGTTGAAGAAACTGGGGCAGACAGAATTTAAGTGACTTTAAATGACTTGCCCAGCATCAGTAAGTATCTGAGACCAAATTTGAACTCTGACTCAAGCCCAGAAATCTATCCTCTGTGCTACCTAGCTGCCTGTGATCATAAGATCATAGACCTAAAGAGAAAAGAAACCTTTAAGGTTATGTTTTCCAATACCCCTCATTTTACAATTGAAAAAACCAAGATAGATGAACTGATAGATTAATGACAGTGAGGATTTGAACTCAGGACCTGGGACTCCAAGTCTAGTACTTTTTCTGCTCTACTTTCTTATACCTGCTTCTTGCTTCCCCATATAATATTCTTAGATTTACAAGACACTTAAACAACCACCAAGTAAGGTCTTTTAAACCTTATCATTCCTACTTTAAGGATGAAGATTTGCTCAAGGCTACCCAGCTGGTAAGTAAGGGAGCTAGGACCAGATTTTGTTTTTGTTGTCCAGTCATTTTTCAGTTATGTCTGACTCTTCATGAATCCATCTGAGGTTTTCTTGGCAAAAGTACTGGAGTGGTTTGCCATTTCCTTCTCTGGCTCATTTTACAGATAAGGAAATGGAGGTAAACAGGCTGAAGTAACCATACAGAGTCACATAGCTAATAAATGTCTGAGGTGGATTTGAACTAATGAAGATGAGTTTTCATGACTCCTGCCTGGCACTCTATTCACTGTGTCACCTAGCTGCCCTGGGACCAGAACCAAAGCCCAAATTCAGGTGCCTGTATTCCTAGTCTCATGTTCTTTATAGCAAACTATAGCTGCCTTTTTCACTTATTATTTCATAATATTATTATTTAGTTTCATTAAATGTGGTGGTTTCCATATGAATGTGTTCTGAGAATATAGTAGATAATAGACTTGGAACTAAAATGTATTTTTACAGATGGGGAAACTGAGGCCAAATAAGTTAAATGACTTGCCTAAGGTCACACAGTATTAGGTAGGGATCATTTCTCACTAGTGGAAGGATAATGAAGGAAGACTTCCTGAAGTTGGTAGCTTGTAAGTTGGGTCTTGAAGGATGGGTAGGATATTCTCAAAGATGGAGAAGGCAAAATAGAGAAGAGTATATTCATGGATGGCGAGTAATCCTATTTGGTTGGACAATAGAGGAGAGCACTGTGAAACAACCACTAAATCTGATGCCCTTTGCTCAGTCCTCATCCTACTTGATCTCTGGGCACCTTTTAACCCTCTGACTATTCATTCTTTCTGGATAATCTCTCCCTTGGATTCCATGACACCTTACTTGAGGTTCTTCTCTCACCTGCCATATTGCTCCTCATACTGTGTAGGTAGATTACCTTCTATCTACTGTCTTCTGAGCATGAGTTTCCTAACAAGATTCTGTCCTGATTCCCATTTTTCTGCTCAATCTCAATCTCTCTCTCTCTCTCTCTCTCTCTCTCTCTCTCTC
>NW_025353715.1:0-1067 GCF_016433145.1 Gracilinanus agilis
GGAAGGAAGGAAGGAAGGAAGGAAGGAAGGAAGGAAGGAAAGATGCAGTGTCTCAATAGGGAGAGAGAGAGAGATGAAGAGAGAGAGAAGAGAGAGAGATTGACACAGACACAGACACAAAGACAGAAATTCATTTTCACAGAGACCTGAGAGGTAGGTACTATATGCCCATTTTAGAAATGAGGAAACTGAGATATACAGCTTAAATGACTTGCACAGAATCACACAGCTCTTTGGAATATGAAGGCAGATTTGAACACAGGTTTTCCTGAGTCCAGGTTCCACATTCTATCTGTTATGCTGGTTTCCTCTCATAGAGCCACCTTTGCAATGTCTGAGCTTGAGATTTGTTGATAATAATCTTCCAGGAAAATAGGCACAGACTGTTTTTGGAATTAAACTCATTTTTTCCAGTGGGGTAACCATGTCGGCATTTATTTTCTGCTTTCCGAACCCATAGAAACTCAGGTTCACATAAATATTGTGATTTGGCTTCATAGATAGATTTTGTGAGACTTCCATAGAATGTGGGCTTGATTTATATTTGGAGGAATTTATTGCTATATTATGGATACCAAAAGAGTTTGGAAAGTTCCTGAGTCAACATACATCTGACTGAGAGCACTGGATGCCCAAAAAAACTCCACTGAGTTAAAATATAAACTATTATTTTTGGTAAAATCTTTTGGAGAAAGATGGCATGACTTTATTCATCAAAAATCATAAACAAAACCAAAAAAAGAAAACAAAACAAAGAACACTCTACTGTCTGAATCATTTTCCTAACTGATGGGCTCTGAGATGTTTCAAATGTTTTACTGAAAATTTATGGATTATAAATAAACTCTAGAAAATGGCAGAGGAAGGGATCACATAGACCATAAGGACCATCACATTGCACCTAGGATTTAAAAAAATATTTAAAAGGAGTAATTGGTGAATTAGTGTTTAAAAATGGAAACCTCTAGATAGAAGGAGGGGGTAGAGAATCAGAAAAGGGTCATGATTAAATTTCAGCCACCTTCCAGGATACCCAATGCAAAAGACAGAGAGAGAGAGAGAGAGGG
>NW_025353716.1:0-4701 GCF_016433145.1 Gracilinanus agilis
ATATACATATATACATATACATATATACATACATATATATATATTAGACCTGGCTCTCAAATCCATGAGTCACTTAGCTACCCCCCCCAACTATCTTTCAGTGATGACCCTACCCATACATATTTCTCCCTTTACTAGCTTCTGTAAGTTAATGTCTCACTTAATCCATCATAACTGATCCCTTTTTGATATATGTGTCTTGTTTACTCATCTTAAATGCAAGTGCCGTGGAAGCAGGAACCCTCTCTTACAAGTTTTCTCTGTTTAGCACTATTCTTCACACATGGTAGGTGTTCAACAGAGAACTGGGACAGGACCTGGACCTGTAATTGTCCTGATACAGAGAGGTCTCAACAAGAAGCAACTATTGAGATCTTGGCTTGGCGCTGTTCAGTCATATTTGACTCTTTGGGACCCCATTTAGGGTTTTCTTGGCAAAGAAAGTGGAGTACTTTGTCATTTCCTTGTCCAGCTTGTTTTATATAGAAAAGGAAATTAAAGCAAATAGGGTTAAGTGACGTGCCCATGGTCACATAGCTAGGAATAGTCTGGGGCCAATTTTGAATTCAGAAAGATGTGTCTTCCTGATTCTAAGCCTGGTGCCAACTAGCTGCCCACTTGTAAGCTCTTACTGTGCATCAGGCACTGAGCTAAAATTCTTTTTTAGCCTCTTTTTCAGTTCTTTTAAAGCACTATTCTTGCCTCCAAGGGTTCACTTCTAATGGGTGAGAAAACTCCATCTGCCAATATAGATCAGTTTCTGCCAATATAGATCAGTTTCTGCTTTTCAATTTAAAGTCTTCGAGAGTAGTCTAGGGTACCAAGAGATTATGTGCCTTGCGCAGGGTCATATGGCCAGTATGTTATCAGAGGTGGGACTTAAACCTGAGTCTCCCTAGCTTCAGGCATGTTGTCTATCCACCACATGATGATTCTGCTTATGTTTTAACAAAAGGTTATTACAAGAAAAGTGCTTTTCAAAGCACAAATTATTATTATAATAATGTAACATAAAATAAAATGCATTTTCTATTATTATGGCTACTAAGCACAGAATCACAAAATCTTAGGGCTGGAAGGGACATCGAAAAAGTTTTGTTCACTATTTGAAGCACAAATGTCCTTGACATCCCTAAGAAATGAAAGATAATCATTCCTGTAACACTGAGAATCATTCCAGATTCAATTCCTAGCTTTTCTGGTCTGGTCCTGTGATAGAAGAGCCTGATTGATGATGATGGTATCATTGTCTACTCATTGTTCTTGAGCTCCTCATCTTCTTTCCTGAGATACAATGTGTAGTATGTTGCCATGTTCTTGGTTACCTCTTTCTCTTTTATTCTATTCTTACAAAGTGACATTCTTCACTCTACTTTCCCCTACCCCATTATCATAGATTTGATTCATTTATTCTCCTCTCCATGAAGCAATAGATATTACTTCCTATTTATATAGAAACTAAGGAAAATATGAGGGTAAAATATTGAGGATTTAAGACTAGGGGTTATCCTCTTATCTACATAGTTCCTAGAAGAGGAAGAAATGAAATGACAGCTCTAGCATTATTTCCCTCCTAAATTACAGTGGGGCAGAGAATCATATAATGTTAGAGAAAAATATAACTAGACAGGTCATCAAATCTAGTCTCCTCATTTTACAGATAAGGAATCTGCCAAGGCATGGTGTCACATGTCTGTAATTCCAACTACCTGGAAAACTGAAACTGGAGGATCTCTTGAATTTCATAACTCTGGACTGAGCTGATCAGCTATCTGAATTAAGCCTGGCTTATATGCTAGCCATCTGAGAATAGGCAACCCCCAGGTTGTCCAAGGAAGGACCCAGGTCAGAAATGGAACAGCTTAAAGTTCCCATGCCAATTAGGAATAGGATTAGCTCATTAGTAGTTCCTGTACTTCAAACCTGGACAAGAGAGAGAGATTTAGTTTTTTAAAAGATGGAAAAGGAAACTGAGGTTCAAAGGGGCAAAAAATTACAGATTCAAACTAAAACCTAGTCTCTTGACTCTCAGCCCAGGATTATATATTGCTTGGGGTTTTGGTTTACATACTCCATATCTGCCAAGATCAGCACTGGCTAAGGGTAACAGGCTAGTTATTCAAATTTGTCCCAAGTAAAATAATAAATTAATATAGAGAGAAGTAATGAGGCATCAGCATTTAAAATGCAGAGAATGCAAAACTTTCCTGTAAGGGAGTACCTTACCTTGTCCTTCCTTGCCAATGCAAAGCTCTCAAAACCAGTATAATGCACTGACTCACTTAATACTGCTTTTGTGTGTTATGTTAATTTATTGTTGAAGTTTAGTAGTGTTGGGGAGATATATGTTAATGAAGTTTATTTGCTACATTTACAGAAACACATTACATATTTTGGAGCTGAAATGAAGGTTTTCCAATGAATAAGTTGTGAAGGAAGCAAGTTGCTCTGGGCAATTTACAGAGGATAATATCAGGATAAGGCAATAATTCTGATTCTTTTTGTCAATTGGATAGTATGCAGTGATACTGTCCTCTAACCTCTTATTTGATGAATATCTACCTGTCCTTTAAAGCCCAGCTCAGATATCACCAACTCCATGAAATCTTTCAGGAATTCTTCATTGAGCTCTCTACCTCATGACCTTCCCCATCTGACCTCACACATAACACCTTGCTCTGTCTAGATTTAATATCATGAAAAATTATGTATTTTTCTAGGTGCTTGTTTTTCTGCCAAGTTGCCTTCTTAATAGCAGATTCTATTATTTAATGTTATATTTTTCTAATGTCTAACACAGTGTTCTGAGCATAGTGACTTTTAACAAAATTTTGAACTGAATTCTAACTCTCCTCCTTGCCCCTCCACCATTTTAAGTGGCTTTTCACAAAACCAGTGAATTTTGAAGGCATGAGAAACAATAATATCTCAGAAGAGATTGCCCTAACAGGATAGCTTTGTAAAGCCCTGGGGAACACAGGAAAGGGGAAGAGTCTAAGGCTCTCTGATTCCTTCCTCAAGATTAGGGCTGGAAGGTGAAAGAAAAGAGAGACTGCTTTCCCTCAAAGCCATAGTAGCAAGGAGGAGGTGAAATTCCTATGCTAACTACCCATCAGGACTTCTAGGGAAAATGGTAAGTACAAATGATTGAAAAGTTTTGTCAAAGAGAAAAGGGAAATGATAAATGTTGGAGCAAATGTGGAAAAATTGGTAGAGTTGTGAAGTGGTCCCTCCATTCTGGAGAACAATTTGGAACTATGTTCAAAGAGCTATAAAACTGCTCATCCCCTTTGAGTTAGCAACAACCACTAGTAGTTCTGTATCCTAAAGAGATCAATGACAAAGGAAAGGGACCCGCTTGCACAAAAATGTTTATAGAATCTCTTTTTGTGGTGACAAAAATTTGCATAATTGAAGAAACAAATGGGGAATGACTGAAAAAGCTATGGTATAGGATTATAATGGAATACTATTGTGCTATGAGAAATGACAGAAGGAAATAGATTCAGAAAAACCTGGGAAGACATATGAACTGATGCAAAGTGAAGTGAGCAGAACCAGGAGAACATTGCTCATAGTAATAGCAAAACTGCAATAATAATCAACTGTGAAAGACTTAGTTACCCTGATGAAGACAACAACCTGAGGCAATTCCAAAGGATACAGGATGAAAAGTGCTATTCATCTCCAGAGAGAGATCATGATGAATTCTGAGGGCACATTGAAGTATACTTTTTTTTTACTTTATTTTTCTTGCTTTTATGTATGTGATTTCTTTTGCAATATGGCTATTATGGAAATATGTTTCTCATGACTTCATATATATAATTGATTTCATTTTGCTTGCTTTTCGTTTTTTAAAAATGAATGTTAAAAATTTTCACATATAATTGGGAAATATTTTACAAAATAAACAAAAAATATATCTTTAAAATTCATCAAAGCAAGAGCCTCATAAAATAGCTTTTTGCTTACCTCATAGCTGTGTGTTGATCCAACAAAAGCTTTACCAATATCCAACGTGTCAAAGTTGAAGATAACTTTGGGTCCCATTCCTTCCGCTTTGATTCGAAGAGGTAACCGGGTCTCCCGGCCTGGGAGGAGAGAAAAACAATTAAAAGACTATCTTCTCGGGGGCAGCTGGGTAGCTCAGTGGATTGAGAGTCAGGCCTAGAGATGGGAGATCCCAGGTTCAAATCTGGCCTCAGACACTTCCCAGCTGTGTGACCCTGGGCAAGTCACTTGACCCCCATTGCCCACTCTTACCACTCTTCCACCTAGGAGCCAATGCACAGAAGTTAAGGGTTTAAAAAAAAAAGAAAAAAAAGGCTATCCTCTCTACATGTAGCCTGAAACCCATTTCCTCCAGTTCTCTCTGGCAACTGCCTCCCATGGTGATCCCCTCTCTCTATGATATTTCCCTTTCTACTGGTTCATTCTTCCCTGGCTAAAGATATCCCTTATTGGGAAGAAAGGGAGGTGACATATGATTGTGATGGTAAGAAATGACAAGTAGGTTAATTTTTTAAAGATTTGGAAAGACTACATGAAATTATGAAGAATGGAATGAGCAAAAATCAAGAAAACATTATATATAGCAAAGAAGGAAGGAAAAGGAAGATGAAAGAAAGAGAGGGAGGGAGGGAGGGAGGGAGGGAGAGAGAGAGAGAGAGAGAGAGAGAGAGAGAGAGAGAGAGAGAG
>NW_025353717.1:0-6907 GCF_016433145.1 Gracilinanus agilis
TTCCTTTCTTTTTTTTCTTTCTTTCCTTCTTTCTTTCTCTTTTCCCCCACTACACTTAAAAGTCTGGAATTTGTAGGCCCTTCACATTCCCAATTAAAAGATACTTCCATTCAATATCTGCATAATAAGTAAGCACTATACCTGGCACATAGTAGTAGTAACAAGTAGTAATGCTTGCTTAATATTACTGGAATTATCATTATTATTCAGTATTGTATTAGAAAATGCTCACTGTAGACAAGAAAAAGAAATGTAGATAATCGGAATAGACACTGAGAAAACAAACCGTTCACTTTTTGCAGATGATATGATAATATAGTTAGAAAATCCTGGAGAGTCAAATAAAAAACTAGTCAAAACAATGAACAACTTTAACAATATATAAAATGAACACATGCAAATCATAAGCTTTTTGATATATTACCAACAAAACCCAGTAGGGAGAAATAGAAAGAGAAATCCCATTTAAAATAACCAAAGATAGTATAAAACAATTAAGATTCTACCTGCCAAGAAACTCAGGAAATGTATGAATACAATTATAAAGCATTTCCCACTCAGAGACAGACCTAAATAATTGGAGAAATATTAATTGCTCATAGGTAGGCTGAGCTAATATAATAAAAATGACAATGCCACCTAAATTAATTTTCTCAGTCAGTGCCCAAACAATCAAACTATCAAAGAATTACTGTATAGAGCTAGAAAAAACATAATAAAATTCATCTGGAAGATCAAAAGGTCAAGATTATCAAGAGAATGAATGAAAAAATGTGAAGAAAGGGGGTCTAGCAGTACCAGATCTCAACTATATGACAGTGGTAAATATCAAAACAAACTGGTATTAGATAAGAAATAGAGTGGTTAATCAATGGAATAGATTAGGCACACAATTCTATGGAAGCAGACAAGAACACACTAATTAACAAAAACTACTGGGAAAACTAGAATGTGGTCTGGCAGAAACTAGGTATAAACTGATATTTTACTCTATATATCAAGATAAACTCAAAATGGATATTTAGACATAATGATATTGTGAGCAAATTAGGGGAACATGGAAAAAATTACTTGTTAGATACATGGATAAGGGAAGAGTTTACAACCAAATAAGAGACAAAGAGGTTCACAGGAGGTAAAATTACATTAAATTAAAAAGGAATTGCACAGACAAAACCAATGCAACCAAAATTAGAAGAAAATTAGGAAACTTTTTTGGGGGGGAATTTACAAAGTTTCTCTGATAATGGTTTCATTTTTCAAAAATATAGGGAACTGTACAAAATTTATCAAATAAGAGCCATTCCCCAATTAATAAATAGTCAAAAGATACAAGCAGGAAGTTTTTAATTAACATCAACACGTCATGCAAAGTGTTCTAAAGTACTAATAATTAGAGAAATACAAATTAAAACAACTCTGAGATACCACCTCACATCCATCAGAATAGCTAAGATGACAGAAAAGGAAAATGATAAATATTGAAGAGATGTGAGAAAATAGTTACATTAATTTACTATTGGTGGAATTGTGAACTTGTCCAGTTATTCTGGAGAACAATTTAGAACTCTTCCCAAAGGACTAGAAAGCTGTGTATTTCCTTTGACCCATCAGTACTGCTACTATGTCTATATTCTAAAGAGATTAAAGAAAAAGTAAAAGAGCCCATATTTATAAAAATATTTTAGCAGCTCTTTTTGTGGTGGCAGAGAATTTGAAATTGAGAAAATGCTTATTAGTTGGGGAATGGCTGAATGAGTTGTTGTATATGATTGTGATAGAATACTATTATGCTATAAGAAACGATGAGCAGAATGGTTTCTTAAAAACTTGGGAAGATTTACATGAATGCATGCAAAGTGAAGTGAGCAGAACTGAGAGAACATTATACATGGCAGCAGCAACATTGTAAGAATGATCAACTGTGAAAGATTTAACAAGTCTGATCAAAATAATGATCCATGACAGTTCCAAAGGACTCAAGGTGAAAAATTGTATCCACCTCCAGAGAGCAAACTTACATATTCTCACGTGCCAAGTGAAAATTTTTTTCTTTTTGTTTTTCTTGCTTCCCCAACCCTCACACTATGACTAATGTGGAAAAATGTTTTGCATGACTTCATATGTACACATATTAACATACACATACATATATGTGATATTTCTTGCCTTCTCAATGAATGTGAGAGAGAGTGGAAGGATGGGTAGAATTTAGAACTGAAAAGAATAAAATAGAAAAGAAAGTATAAAACAGGTAACAACCAGAAATAAAATACATGTAAGGTTTAAAAAAAAGATTTGAATGGATCCAGTTCTCTCTTTCTGGATGGTTTCAGGATTTTATTGAGATTGCTATCTTATGGTAACTTCCCCAACCCACCTGACAGTTCCTTGTCATTAAGGCATGGGGTTCACCTGGTCAGATGTTGCATCCATCAGAATTAATGCAGTTGAGAAAGCTTTCTGTTCCAGCTGGCAGTGAACTGGATATCATGAAGCAGCCTGAAGTAAAGGGTCCCTGGACCCTTCCCAAGCACTTCATGCTCCAAAAGCTCATTAAATTAGAGCAGGCAGGGATTGTAAAGACTGTCTCATCCAAACTTCTCATTTTACAGACTATGAAGCTAAGATCCAGCGACAGGAGGTGACTTGCCTAAGGTCACAGAGTAAGCCTGAGGTAGAGCTTCCATTTCAATCCAAGTTCTCAGACTCTCTTGCATCACTCTTAACCCTATACCAAATGCACCAGCTTCTTCCTAGAAACATGTCTCCAGCATCAGTAAGTGATGTTGTAATGCCTCATTATTGGCATGCCTTTGTAAAATTATGAATTTAGAGGAAAGGAGGCAAAGGTACAGGTCTAGTTATGTGTGAATTGTATGCTAAGCTTTCTCCATTGGTTCTATCCATAAGGCTTATACTCTCCTTCTTCTCAGAATCTTTTACTAAATTAACTTCTTGGTTAGATGGATTTAAAAGTAAATTAGATGTCATTGGGCATTAGTGGGATCTTTTACTGTGTGTGGGGGGGAGAAGGTACTGAATGAGGACAGGGATTTGGAAGTAGTTATATGCCTCCTTTATCTTTCCCCCTACTTTAAAAATTTTTTAATTTAGAAATGTTTTATTTTCCCAATTATATGCTATAAAAATGTACAATATAGGTTTGCTCAACCAAATGGTCTTCCTCTCTCTTTTCCCTCCCCTCTCCCAGAAGTGTTATGCAATTTGATCTGGGATATATATATATATATATATATATATATATATATATATATATATACACACACACATATATATATAATATGTATATGATTATGCAAAACATATTTCCATATTGGTCATGTTGTGAAAGAATACTCATAAAAACACAAACAAATAAAATAAAATGAAAAATAGTATGCTTCAAACTGGATTCTGACTTTATCAGTTCTTTCTCTAGAGGTAGATAGCATTCTTTGTCTTAAGTCCTTCAGAACTGTCTTGGATCATTGTATTGCTGAGAATAGCTAAGCCTTTCACAGTTGACCATCATACAATCTTGCTGTTACTGTAGACAATATTTTCCTGATTCTTCACAATTCATTTTGCATTACTTCATATAAGTCTTTCAAGATTTTTTTGTGATTACCTTATTTGTCATTTCTTATGGCACAATAGTATTAAATTACAATCACAAAGCACAACTTGTTCCGCTTTACCCAATTTATGGATATTCCTTCTGTCTTCCATTACTCGTCACCACAAAAAGAGCTGCTATAAATATTGTTGTACAAATAGGTACTTTTCTTTTTCCTTCACCTCTTCTTTTCACCAGCACAGAAATGACTGTGTAACTATAGGAAATTCTCTTAATCTGTCTGAGCCTCAGTTTCTTCATCTATAAAATGAAGTTAATAAACACAACACATAAGCAAATGATGGTAGATAG
Organism: Gracilinanus agilis; assembly: GCF_016433145.1. NCBI lineage: Eukaryota > Metazoa > Chordata > Mammalia > Didelphimorphia > Didelphidae > Gracilinanus > Gracilinanus agilis. The sequence continues at coordinate 3,932 of NW_025353717.1, forward strand.
ATGAATAGTTTAGGGTAAAGGCTAAACTCAGAGCAAAACTTCTGTATTAAAGAAGCAACTAGAAGTATATTTCCCCTCAAATTTAGAGAATTAGTATCATGTAATATGGGAAATCTCCTTAGTGTTGTATATCTTTATATGCACCATTTTGGTCAAGAATTAACACTAATGAAATCAAGAAGATTATCCAGTGCATTAAAAGCTCCCACATATCTGTTAATGATGAAATACTATTGTGCTCGAAGGAATAATGAACTGGAGGAATTCCATGTGAACTGGAAAGACCTCCATGAACTGATGTAGAGTGAAAGGAGCAGAACCAGGAGAACATTGTACACAGAGACGGATACATTGTAGCACATTCCAATGTAACTGACTTCTCTACTAGCAGCAACGCAATGATCCAGGACAATTCTGAGGGACTTATGAGAAAGAATGTTATCTATATCCAGAGAAAGAACTGTGGGAGCAGAAATGCAGAAGAAAAATAACTGCTTGATCACATGGGTTGATGGGGATATGATTGGGGATGTAGACTCTAAACAAGTGGTTCCCAAACATTTTTGGCCTGCTGCCCCCTTTCCAGAAAAAATATTACTTAGCCCCCTGGAAATTATTTTTTTTAAATTTTAATAGCAATTAATAGGAAAGATCAATGCACCTGTGGCCATCACTGCCCTCCTGTATCACTGCAGCACCCACCAGGGTGTGGTAGCGTCCACTTTGGGAATCACTGCTCTAAATGATCAATCTATTGTGAATATCAATAATATGAAAATAGGTCTTGATCAATGACATATGTAAAACCCAGTGGAATTGCTCATTGGCTATGGGAGGGGGTGATAGGAGGGGAGGGAAAGAACATGATTCATGTAACCACGGAAAAATGTGCTAAATTAATTAAATAAATAAATCAGCTTAACCCTCCCTCCCCCCGCCAATAATATGGAATCAACTTCAAATCTTTACTGTAATGAATGTTTAGGGTCTTGGGTTCACATAGCTAATATAAGTCAGAGATGAGACATCAACCCAGATCTTACTGATTAAGCCAAGTTTTCTATCTACTGTGCCATCTCAAGAACAACTAAAAATAAGTCTGACTTGCAGTTTCTTCAATGTGGAACTCCCTCTATCTGACTGGAACTCAGAGCCTTGGGAAGATGGCTGCAGGGAGAAATGAGATGTTAAATGATTTGGTCACACAGTCAGTGAATATCAGAGGCAAGACTTGAACCAAGGGCTACCTGACTCCAAGGCCATCTCTCTTTCCCCAAGGCCATAGTATTATTATAATCATTATTAGGTTTGCACACATTAAGGGTTCTATAAATGCAAGACAGTATTATTATTAGTAGTAAGTAGTAAATAGTTAGCCATAAAATAATTTCCTTCATTTTAAGATAAGATGCATAGAACTTTTCCCTACAAGGGAGAAATGCAGGATCTGCTCTGTGTGGTTTCCTCCACTTGTTGTCTGCCCTCATCTTCTGGTTAATATAATAGACCAGACCACTGCTACCCAAGGTCACCTGTGAAGGATGGACCCACCTTTTCCACTACACCTGCTGGGAGCTTTGTCTCCAAAAGACAACTTCTACTTGCCAGTGGCAAGATTGACCCAACAGAAATAACTTCTCTCAGCATCTCCAGAAGCTGCATTCTAGGCTTGGTGTCATTTTTAAGACTTGTTCCTGAAAGCAGGCAGAGAGCGCTGCTCATCACAGCCCAGGATTCAATATCTCTCAGCTTTGATGCAAAAATCTTAGCTTCTTCCATGTTGTCAAAAGTCTTTTCATTTCTTATTGTATGTCTCATTTTAGGTATGATATAGGGAACTACAAGCCGAGTATCTGGCCAAGGAGTTCCAAAGATTTCAGTTTTTCACCAACCAATGAGAAAAGGCAGTGGGGGACAGTGGGAGAAGCAGGAGAAGGAAGAGGGATCAACTTTGCAGACCTTAGAGTCATGTACATCAGAGAGTTACATCATTAGAGTGTTTTCATATTTTTCAACAATTTTGATAGAAACAATCACTCTCCTATTATTCTGTTCTATTCTTTCACTTACTTTATCAGACCTGTTATTCTATCCATAAAGGAAGTGTCATCTTTTACTAATGCAGACCACTACCTGCTTCAAATCATTAAGAGCATTGTGGAGGCAGGGGGCTAGGGAAGCACTGAGAGATTGGAGGACTGGTCATGGAGCCAGAACCCAAGAATCACAGTATTTGAGAGTTGGGAGAGATCTCAGAGGCCATCTAGTTCAACTTCCACAGGGAAGGAATCTCAAGTTGCATTGCTCAGAGGAAAGCTTTGAACTCCAGTCCTTTTGACTCCAAGGGCAAGCTGCCTCATTATTACATGATTGTTACCCTTTCCTTCTGTTATTATCATCACCACTAAGAAGAGTCATGTCTTTGCTATTAACCTATTGCCTTGTCTTTGATTTAGGAACCTTGTCCAGCCATCAGATATATGAGAAGCCCAAGGATATGGAGGATACATCTGTTCATCTACCCACAAAGAATCATTTATAAGAAGGTTGCAAATATCTCACCTACTTTGTCTTGTGCCTCTCACATCACTGAGTCATTAAAGAAAGTAAGCAGCTTGTTCTATCACCTCCTCCATCCTACCTACCTGATCCAGCTGAGCCCAGCCCCTAGCCTCACACCCAGCCAACTCTGCTTTAAGGAGAAAAATCTCCCTGATGGTCTAAAGCTCAGGTTTCTTTGTAAACTATCTATCCCCCAGAAGCCTTCCATAGCATCAAAGCCCAGAGAGCCCCTGGCCTGACCCCCACTTTGTCAACATTATTATCTTGACAAGCAGGAGCTACATACAGTCAGAGCCACCATTCTACCTCTGTGTAATAAAGTATTCCAAGATTGCCCCTTTTCAGATGCACTTGGCTGCTGCTGCTTCTTCTTCTTCTTCTTCTTCTTCTTCTTCTTCTTCTTCTTCTTCTTCT
>NW_025353718.1:0-6043 GCF_016433145.1 Gracilinanus agilis
GTGAGGAAGTTAAGGACGAAGAGTGCATGGGCAAGGAGTAAGGTATGGTTACCGTGCAATGGATAGAGGGTCTCCTGAGCCTTGAGTTTGAAAAGTGTATTCTTAAGGGTTTGATTTGCTCGTTCTACGATGCCTTGGCCCTGTGGGTTGTAGGGTATGCCTGTGACATGTTTTATGCCTAATTGGGAACAAAATTGCTTAAAAGATTGACTGGTATAGCCAGGGCCGTTGTCGGTTTTAATGGAAAGAGGCTTCCCCATCATAGACATAGCAAGAAACATGTGTTTGATGACGTGTTTAGTGGCTTCCCCAGATTGTGCAGATGCAAAAAGAAAACCGCTAAACGTGTCAATAGAAACATGGACATATTTGAGTTTAGCAAAAGAGGGGACGTGGGTGATGTCCATCTGCCATAAATGGCCAGGAAGAAGACCACGGGGGTTAATTCCCAGATGCGGTTCAGGCAAAAGAGTGACACAATTCTTGCAATTTTTCACAATGGACCTGGCTTGTTCTCTAGAAATTTTATAGGCCAGGCGAAGGGATTGAGAATTGAGGTGGTGAAGTCTGTGTGCCTCTGTAGCAAGGGAGACAGGGTCGGACGAGAGGGCGGTAGAGGGGGTGGATGTGATTGCTAGGGCAGTTAAGCGAGTGTGTCGATCCGCAAGGTCGTTCCCAAAGGATAAGGGGCCTGGAAGGCCGGAGTGGGCACGTATGTGACCCACGAAAAAGGGGCAGGACCGTGATCGAATGGCCTGCTGAAGTTGAGAAAAAAGAGAAAAGGTAGTGGTTGTCGGCTGAACTGCAGGAACAATTTCGAGTCGAAGCAGGGATTGAACAACATATCTACTATCTGAGTAAAGATTGAATGGAGTATCAGGCAAAGAATGAAAAACTGTCAGAGCTGCATAAAGTTCCACCAGTTGAGCAGACTCATAAGGAGTTTTGATTGAGCGGGGGCAGTTATTCATGACTATGGCAGCAAGGCCAGTCTTAGAACCGTCTACAAAAATTGTGGGTGCCCCTGGGATGGGGGATGATCGGGTTTGGCGTGTGAGTATAAAAGGAGTAAGTTTGAGAAACTGTAGCAATTTATTACTAGGCATATGATTATCTAAAACGCCCTGAAATGTGGAAGTGAGTATAGCCCAATTGTCATCTTGTGATCTGAGCCAGTCAAGCTGCTCCTTACTGTAAGGGGTTACCACGTGGTCAGGGGGACGGCCGAAATGGCGTGTTGAGAGCCGAATGCCTATCATAGCTATACGAGCTATTAACTCAGGATAGGAGGCAAGAATCTTTCGATTGCACATAGGGAGATGTATCCAGATAAGGGGGGATGGATCTTGCCATAGGAGTCCGGTGGGAGAGAATTCAGTAGGGAAGATGAGGAGATATAGGGACAATTTGGGGGAGAAGTATCCAATATTCTGCATGGCTATGGCTTGTTCTACCTTTTTGAGGGAAATCTCACCTGCCGGGGTCAAAGAACGAGGGGAGGAAGGGTCAGCATCCCCTCTAAGAATGTCCTCCAGAGGACGGAGGTCTGCTTTGGAAAGTTGCAGGTAGGGGCGTAGCCAATTAATGTCCCCTAAAAGCTTCTGAAAGTCATTAAGAGTCTTAAGAGAAGAGCGTTTAAGTTCAACTTTGTTAGAGAACAGCCGGTCGGGTTCAAGTCGAAATCCTAGAAAGGTGAAGGGGTATTGAGTTTGAATTTTTTCTGGAGCAATGCTAAAACCACGAGCTTGGAGCGCTCTGACAATAGCCTGGGCTATAGTCTGTGTCAATGAAGGAGAAGAAGCAGCAATGAGGAGATCATCCATATAATGGATGATATAGGCCGAAGGATACTGAGTCCTGACAGGGTCAATAGATTGAGCAACAAATTTCTGACATAATGTTGGAGAATTAGCCATACCCTGGGGCAAAACGGACCACTGGAATCGGGGGTTGGGCCCTATGTGATTGACTATAGGAATGGAGAATGCAAAACGAGGGCTATCAGAGGGATCAAGAGGAATTGAGAAAAAACAATCCTTAATATCAATGACGATTTTGCTGAATCCTTTTGGGATGGCAGTCGGGGATGGAAGGCCTGGCTGTAAAGCCCCCATGGGCATCATGGTCTTATTGACCTCACGTAGGTCCTGTAGAAGTCTCCATTTCCCCGATTTCTTTTTAATAACAAAAATAGGTGTATTCCATGGGGAAGTGGAAGGTTCAAGGTGTCCAAGGGAAAGTTGCTCCTGCACTAGCGTGAGGGCAGCTTGAACCTTCTCAGATGTTAAAGGCCACTGATCAATCCAGACAGGGGAGTCAGATTTCCAGGTGATTTTATCGGCCTGGATTGCAGGAGGGTCAGTGACCTTTAGGAAAAATTTTTTGATCCGAATCCTTTTTTGTCGGTTTGAGCCGGGGGGAATATTGGGTGTAATATGCCTTGTTCGTTCTTACCAAGGCCTTTACCTGGGAGGTACCCAGATTTCAGCATCATGGTAGTGACAGCATCACTGGGGCTCACCATGAGTAGCCTCATTTGAGCCAGAATATCCCTGCCCCAAAGATTAACAGGGAGTCCCGCGACTACATAGGGGCGGGTAGTACCACTATTGCCCTCAGTATCTTGCCAGTTGAGGAGTTTAGAACTTTGAAGGGTGTCATGGACCTGTCCTATGCCCGATAAGTGGGTGTTGGAGGGTTGAAGGGGCCAGGTACGGGGCCAATGGGCTTGTGAGATAACAGTAGAGTCTGCCCCTGTGTCTAACAGCCCAAGAAAAGTTTTGCCCTCAATTTTTAATTGTAATGTAGGTCGGGACTCCGTGAGTTGCTGAACCCAGTAAATGTTGGAGGAGCCGGGTGAGGAAGGGCCCCGTTTCTGGGTGGCAGCTGGAAAGTTACCAATCAAAGGGAGGGGAAGGGCTTGGGCTAAACGTTGGCCTACAGGGATAGTAATAGGGCCATGTGGGGATTCAATTATGAGCTTAATTTCTCCTGTGTAGTCGTTGTCAACAAGGGTGGGGTGCACCACTACGCCTTGCAAGGTAGTGAGTGCTCTGCCAATAACCAGAAAAAACATACCGGGGGGTGGTGGTCCAAATTTACCAGTAGGGAGAACTACCGGGCCTTCTTCTGGGGTCAATATTCTGGTGGAGGTGGTACAGAGGTCCAGGCCTGCGCTGCCGGCTGTGGCTCGAGTAAAGGAACTGGGCAGGGGCTCCCGTAGGAGCCCCTCACCCCGTTTCCCTGTGCCGGGATGAGGATGGGCTTAAATCGGCAGTCGCGGGCCCAGTGTAGCCCCTTCCGACATTTAGGACAGATGCTTGGTGGCTTTGACTGGGGTGTGGAGAATTGCCTGGGGTTTTGGTTTGCTGGACATTCGCGGGCGAAATGGCCAGGTTGCCCACACCTAAAACAGTTTCTAGGGGTCTTGGGACGAGAGGCCTGAATGGCTGCCCCTATAGCTAAGGAAATGGACTTGTTCAGCTTATGTTCATAAGCGTCAATATCACTGCACAAGCGGATCATCCCATTTAGATCCAAATCTCTAGCCTTTCCTCTTAAGGCTGTTTTGCAGGCGGAGTTAGCATTTTCAATCGCTAGATGCCTTACTACTGGGTTATCTGATCCGTCCTGACCTAAGACTCTCTCAGCAGTTTCAAGGAGCTTTGCAACAAACTGCGCGTATGGCTCATTAGGTCCCTGAAGAATTTTTGAGAGAGGGGCTGTAATAGAGCCCGTGGCAGGGACTGCCCGCCATGCAGCCATGGCGGCATGTGCCGTTTGCATAAGCAAGCCAGGAGGTAATTTCATTTGTTGGTTTTCTAATGCAAAGTGATCACGACCGACAATCTTGTCAGTCGTCCAAGTGGCTGTTTGTGCATTTTTAGCATTGAGCTTAGCCTGGTTTTCTGCCCGTTCAATGAACTCCGCCTTCCATATTAAAAATTGTCCTCTAGAGAGGACGGACTGAATAACTTTAGACCACTCAGAAGGGAGCATATGTCCTTCTCCGCCAAGTCCTTCTAAAATAGAGAGTGTAAAGGGGGCGTTAATGCCGTAATTTTTTACTGCTGAATGTAGATCTTTGATGTGTTTGATCTTTAATCTTTTATAGATGGGTCTATGAGGATGAGGGGGGCCTGAAGTATCGGCAACCCTAGAATGCTCGTTATGGCTTGTTTCATCTGTTTCCCCCTCCTCCTCTTCCCCCTCAGATTCGGATGAGCCATGGGGAAGGGGGGTCATAAGAGGGAGTTCCTCAGGAGTAGGCTCTGCAACCTGCTGTCGCCTAGTTACTACGGGGAAAGCGAGGGTGGGTTTTGGCTTGTTTTTTAGTTGACTCGGCTTATTATTGCTATATAGTGGTCGAAAGATATTTGTCTGTAATTCTTGTAATTGACTAGTCAGGGTATAAACTTCCCTTTGTAAATCTAGAAATTGTTTAAGATCAATGACTTGTTTGCTCAGCTGCCGCGTAGCTTCTTTGAGATTGTCTGAGCCTGGCAGAACTGGAAGAGCAAGTTGGACTAGGGAAGGTAACTGGAGGTTGGCAGATGAGGACAGATTATGGAGGGGGGACTTGTAAGAGGGAGGTGTATTCCTTAGCGAACCCTGGTTTTGATATTGAGCTGCCTCCTCTTCTAGTTCTGTTTGATATGCTGAATTAAGTGTGCTATCCTGGGGGGAATCTTTATACAGGACTGGGAAAAGACGCGGCTTTAGCTTGGAGGGGGTGAGGGGCTCCTCAAGGGAGGAGTTTGTAACAAGTTCGTCTAAAAGAGACAGACTATATCCCTTTTCTTTTTGCGTCTTACTTTGTTGGTCCTGTTCTTCCGATGTATCTGAGTTTCCCTGTTTATTTTTATTTTCGGAGATAGCGTCCTCAGCCAGGCTGAGGAGGTGTGAAACTTGTTTGCTAGTATCTGCTTCTTTCAAGATGTCACGGATCAGGCCATAGAAGGAAAAATAATCATCAGGAATTTCTTGGCCAGATCTCAGGAGATCGTTAAGATCTCGCCCTACTTTATTCCATGTGAGAGGATGTATGCCCGGGCCATATAGGATGAGCCAAGGGCAGTGTTCCTCTATAAATGAGAAGAATCCAAGAAGATCCTTCCTTTTGACTCTAATGCCTCTCTCCCTAAGATTATCTTTTAATTCCTTGACAAATAGTGCTTCTTTCGAGAGTGCCTTCCCCATCTTTCACGCTGTTTACTTTCGCTTCCCCGCGTTCTCGCCAATCCTCTCGCGAGGGTATGGAACCGGATAATAACGGGTCAACACTCACTCATAAGCCGAGGGGTCAGTCAAAGTCGGTCCGGCCGAAGCCATCCACTCACCCCAGAACGGGGTGGACCACGTCGCTTGGGCACAGGTGGACGGTATAAACCCCCGTCAGGAAGTCACCCTCTGGCCCGGCACTCTATGGCGATGTATGCGAATCGTGGACTGACCCACACGGAATCTCTTTCCTCATTCACACACACACACACACACGCTCACACACACTTTCCCTGGGTTTGGCACTCTCGTTGGATGATTGCCTATGGAGATGGGACAACTTACCCTACCTCAAGGCCTCTTGCTCCGCCTCTACCCGTTAAGTTTTCGCGGCCGCGACAGCTGCTCCTCGGTTGTCCGGTAAGTCGCTCCGCTCGTGCCCCACGTTGGGCGCCACCTGTCCGGGTCCAGCCGGACACAACTGGGGTGCACGAGGGGCGACCACCTAAGGCTCCACAGGGGGAGGGAGGGGGAACCTCGCACGCAAGAGACACGAGTCGTACAGATGTTGGCAAGGTTCCGTTTATTGATTGTGCAGGCAAGGTTTATATAGAGAAAAAGGGGGACGGCTATAGTTGGCAGGAGTTTTTACTACTGTTGGATCTGCCAAGCCTGAGTCCAGGTACTGTCATGGATACTGTTTTTACTGCCTGAATCCAGGTACTGTCACGGGTACAGTTTTTACTGCAGAAGGTCTTTGTCAATATTCTCTTTCAGGGGGGCTTGTTTGCCGGGTTGTGCAAACTTTACCTGGTCTTTGGCA
>NW_025353719.1:0-1466 GCF_016433145.1 Gracilinanus agilis
ACAGAGAAGGGTTTGGTTGTTTTTTTCTTCTAACAGGGAGAATACAGTTAGATTCAGCAAGAGCCATGGGATGGAACTAGATCTTGGGGGAGAATCAGGAAAGTTTTCTTGTGGAAGGAGGTATGCACACTGAATTATGAAAGGAAGTAGAAGTTCCAAGAGACTGAGGTGAGGAGGAATATATTCCAGGATAAAGGATAAATAGAAGCAGAAGATGGAATGCTATGTTCAGGAACAGAAAGAACAGTTTGGCTGCTGTCTATAGTAGAAGGGGAGAAATGTGAAATCAGCAGGTCTGTTAGTCAACCAACAAACATTTGGTAAGAACTTACTATGTGCTATGTACTATGTTAAATACTGAGGGTAGAAAGAATAGCAAAAATATGGTCTTTTTCCTCAAGGATTTCATGTTCTACAGTAAGGAGACAGTCAAACAATTGTGGACATATGAGATATATTCAAAGCAGACAGACAATGCCAAAAGGGTTTATACTTTATTCTAGAAATAATAGGGAACCATTGAAGATCCTTGTGCCTGAGGACATAGTCAAGCTTATACTAAATTAGGAGGTATGATTATTGTGTCAACTAAGTGAAAGATGAACCAAAGAGGAGATAGGCTGGTGGCAGAGAATCCAATTCAGAGGCTGTTCCAGAAAGTTCAGTCCTATGCTAGGTTCTATTTTAGCAATGCTACAGGGAGGGCTTGGGGTGGGAGGATATATGGGTACATTACAGTGAAATATCACTCACGGACAGGTAATTTGCCACTAAAATATGACCTAGGATTAAGCAGCAGGAAACACTGGGTCAGATTCTGAGGAGGGGAAAGAAAATACACACACACACACACACACACACACATATATGGACTCACAGATTTAGGCAGCCAACTAGATGATAGGGGCAGTCAAAAATCAGGGCTTGTCTCCCTAGAAGCATATGCCAGATAAAGTATAAAATGAATCTAGCCTTTATTTATTGTCAAGGCTGTTGTGACTTGCTTTACAACCACTTACTTCTCTGAACCCCAGTAAAATTGCTAACCCAGCCCAGACTAATCTCCCAGGATGATTAAAGGCAAGTATTTAATGGCCCATGCACTTAGCAGGGGGTGGGAAGAGGGCTATGCAAGGGATGGGGGTTCTGGACATGTGCTCCCCAATTCACTCATGCTATAAAACATCCATGCACAACTGGTCGATATCAAGTCCCCCTTTGGAATTAGGACAGGGAGAAGAGAAGTCAATCAGCCCAAGTATTTATTAAGTGTTTATCATGTACTAGGTATCATGCTATATGCTGATGATTCAAATAAGGGGAAAAGAAAGTCCCTGCCTTCAAGGAGCTCACATTCTAATGGGGGAAACAACATGGGAACAATTATATGCAAACGGGATCTATATAGGATACACTGGAGCAAATATCAGAGGGAAGGCACTAGCACTGAGAGGAACTAGGAAAGA
>NW_025353720.1:0-3473 GCF_016433145.1 Gracilinanus agilis
TGAAGGAAAGAAGGAAAGGAAATTTATCCTAATACTTTAGAACTCTGCAAAAATGAAATGAGCTGCCCAAAATGATAGTTTCTTTCAGTCTTCAATGGTAATCTCCAAGCAAAAGTTAGATGAACATTCGTCATGTATGTCAAGTGAGATTATCACTACTTTCAAAAGTGCTATGAAAATTATTGTTTTTTAAACCCTTACCTTCTGCCTTAGAATCAATACTGTATGTTAATTCCAAGGCAGAAGAGCAGTTAGAGCTAGGCAACAGAAGTTATCTGATTTGCCCAGGGTCACACAGCTATTAAGTGTCCTGAGGCCAAATATGAACCCAGGAACCCAGGATCTCCTGTCTCTGGATCTGTCTCTCAGTTCACTGAGCCACCTAGCTGTCTCTTGCTATGTAAATGATGATGGTTGTCATCATCATCATTCCCTACTTGCTGATTTTATTTCATCCATTGGCATGTAAGCTCCTTGAAGACAGGGATTATCTTCCCTTTTGCATTTACATCCCTAGTGGTTAGCATGGATCTTGGCACTTAGAAAGCATCCAATAAAAGTCATTTTTCATTCCTGGGTTCAAGATTCTCTCTGAAGTCTCTTGAAATTCTGATATTCTATCACAGAATTGATTCATGCATGACTGTCCATCTCTGAATAGGCTGTAAGCCACATGAGGGCAAGGTACATGTCATATTCCTCTATATCCCTCAAAGTATATAGACCTGAGTGGGGACAGAGTAGTTATTCAATACCAGTGTGGTGATTGGTATTCTATCCTGTTAGTCATTTCCAAAAGACCAATCTCTTTGATACTACAGGGACATTTTCAGGAATAATTTCAACAGGAAACACAATTCTGTCCTTAAAGCTGCCTAAAACAGAAAATAATAAGTAGGAGATTCAATCATGACAGTAGTCTGAAAAAAAACATTAAAGGACAATATATAGAATAACTAAAGCTCAGTTAGTTTTAAGAGGGGAAAAAATGGGAGCCAATCCGCATCCTTTTCTCTGCCAAAAATCTCACTGCCTCCCCTATCTGGACAGTTAGTTATCTAACCAAGTAACAAAATACTTACAGAGCGTTCTCCTCGGTAAAATAAATCATCTATTCATTGGCTAAACTGTCAAGGACTAGATGACCTCTAAGGCTTCTTTCCATTGCAATACTCGGGTTGTATGGTTCCAATACAAGAGTCTTCCCTGCAGGGAGCTTGGGCAGATGGAGAAATCCCTGTCTCCTGGCTTCCAGTCCAAAGATATACTCGCTTAACCACATTCCCTCTCTTCATGGTGTGCCTGAATAAGAGCTTTGATGAAATGTCTGATCCCAACATAGAGAAGCACTAGACACTGGATGCCAAATGCAATGGCTGCAGCACATGCTCCCCGCCATGTTGGAATTGACCATCTCCTATGGAGAAGAGAGAGGGCATGCAGGGGAGGCACCTATGACAAATGACTCTGTATTATTATACAAATGATTTGCATTTATTTATTAGTCTGTATGTTATATCCCTCCAGTCAAATGTTAACTCCTTAAGAGAAGAGATTGTTGTGTTTTTGTCTTTAGGCCTTCCATACTTGGCACGGTGCCTGACATATGGCAGGCACTGATTAAATGCTTTACTGGATTGAATTGAATTCTATCCAACAAAGAGTCACAGATTCATCAAATGTCAGAGCTAAAGGAGACCCTTGGAGATCATCTAATCCCACCCCTTCCTTTTAGAGTAGAACCTGAGTCCCAGAGAAATTAAGTGCTTTTCTTGAGGTCACAGTGCTGACCAAAAGGAGATCTGGAACTCGAACTCAGGCCTGTCTACACTTTGTCTGGTTAAATGATCATAAAGGGAATTCTCCTAGCCAAAATAAGACATTTAAATCCCCTGCAGCATCATAGGAATATTCAAGATGGAACAAAAGTTCCAATTTTTTCATCAGTTTACACACACACACACACACACACACACACACACACACACACACAGAATAGAAACTTCTAGGGTTGTAACACCCATATGCGACTGTTAGGAACTGTTCATCTGTTTTTTTCTCTTGATAGTATAGTGAAGAAAGAAGGTGGGTGAGTAAGGGCAATGAGAGGGTCTGAGGAAAACTCTAAGTCTAATGGTTCCTAAAGCCAATTTTTCACAGACAAATAGAAATTGAAGAGTACTGGCCTGAAGAACAGGAGACTTCAGCTCCAGCCTGGGTCTATGTGACCTTAGATAAGTCATTTCTTTTCATCTAGATTTCAATTTTCTCATCTATAAGAAATCTCACCCAGTTGTTATAAGGATCAAATGAGAAAATACATGCAAAGCTCAAGGTATGAGATAAGTTATTATTATAATTATTATTACTATTACTATTACTATTCACTACTCTACTACATATTTTATCTCCCCCACTAGAATGTAAGCTCCTTGGAATCAGGGGCTGTCTTCTCATTTGTGTTTATGACTCCGATGCTTAGCTATAGAACTTAGAACATAGAAAGCAATTGAATGCTTTTTTACTCACTCATTCATTCATTCATACAGTCATTAATTCTACTATTCCAATTGATTGTTCATTCATTCAAACATGTCTGATACATCATGACCCTAGCACGCCAGGCCCTTCTATCCTCCATTCTCTCCTGATAGGTCTTTACTAAAATAAATAAAAAAGTTTTTAGGGACAGTGAGATGGCACAGTGGATAGTGCACCAGACCTGGAGTCAAGAGATCCTAGGTTCAAATGTGACTTCAAATCCTTTCTAGTTCTGTAATGCTGGGCAAATCATTCAAACCTATTTGCCTAGCCCTTGCTTTTCTGTCTTAAGAGTTGTTATTAAGACAGAAAGTAAAGGTTTAAAAAAAACATTGCTTTCCATTAACAAAGAAACTTTTACCCCAAAAAGAGCCTCATAATATTTTTCTTTTTCTTCAAGTCAGTGTGGATTAACTCTGGTACAGTGTTATTCCCCAGAGTCTTTGAGAGCAGCCAGTTCAGTCTCAGACCCTTAGAATCCTGCTTCATCCCAATGTCAGGCTTCTGGGTTACAGATTAGACTGGCAGGTCACCCATTCCTTCACACAAAGTGGGAAGGAGAGAATACATGCAGGGATTACAGAAGGGGCAGAATCCCATCACATTAATAGAAAGAGCACTGGATTGGAAATCAAGGGACAGAGGTTTGATTCCTAGCTTTGTCATCTCTATAACCTTCCCAATCCTTAGCTTCTTTATCTGTAAAAATGAGGAAATTGGAGCAGATGACCTCTAGGGCCCCTTCCACTTATAAATCTACCATCCTATCATTTGTGGAAATAAAGGAGAATGGGGAAGGGGGGAGAGCAGGAGAGCAGGAAAAAATTTTATAAATATAGATATAAATTTTAGGGCTATTTGTATCTGTATCTTTGGATAAATATACATATGAACATATGTGTAGATTTAACTTATGCTTATATTTAAATATG
>NW_025353721.1:0-4075 GCF_016433145.1 Gracilinanus agilis
AATATAATATAATATAATATAATATTGTGTTTAATTAACACTTATTGTTTTTTAATGGAGAGAATGAGTTCTAGAAAGGAAGTTAGAAGATAGTTTCTGCCCTGAATTTGGATTCATTGAAAGTCTTTGTCCCTGTCCCACAGCCAGTCTCTGTTATCACACTGAAGCATTAGGAAATTATTTCCAATTAACAGGCCTAGGGGCATGAGTCAATGGAGCAAATTGTGTTTTATTGCAATCATATAAATGTGAGAACTTCATAAAGGCTTAAAGTTATTTGACTGGAATAAATATATTTATGATGATAATTTCAATAGTAACCATAGAAATGTGTTTAAATCTTGTTAACTGAAAAGAACACCATATTTAATATGGGATGGGAAACTAGTATAGAGGGATTTTGGATATAGTGTGATGATTAGAAAACTGGTCTTGTCATTGGAAGATATGAATTTGAATCCTGCCTTAGATGCATAATAGTTGTGTGACTCCCAACCAAGTCATTTAACCATTGTCATCCTCATTTTCCTGATCTGTAAAATGAAGATAAAAATAGTACCTACCTCACAGGGATGCTTTGAAGATCAAATAAGATGATAATAATAGAAAGAATAATAAAAACAATAAAAATAAAAATAAAGAATAATAGAAAGAAAATAATAATAGATAAAAATAATAGAAAATTTATGTAGCACTTTAAAGTTTTCTAAGTATTTTACAAATAATTTATTTAAACCTCATAATAGTATTAGGAGGGAATTGCTATTATTATTACTATTTTACAGTGAGGAAACTGAGGCAAATAGAGGTTAACTGATTTGTTTCGGGGTCTATAGCTAGAAAGGAAGAGATCAAATTTGAACTCAGATCTTTCAGAATCCAAATCTAACACTTTATCCACTATGCAGTGATAGTGAACCTTTAAGAGACCAAGTACCCAAACTGTAACCCTTATACCCCATGTGAGCCCCATGCCTTACCCCAGAGAGGAAAGGGAAGAAACATTCCAATTGAACTGGTGGGCAGAAGGGCAGATGAAGTGAGAAATGTTCTCAGGTATGTGTAGAGAGAGTGATGGGGGAAGCCCCCCCCTTTGGTACATTCTGGTACACATGCCATTGGTTTGCCAACATGGAACTATGATATTTCATTGTAATAACATATATTAAGCAATTGGAAAACATTTAAAGCACTATATACATGCTTGCTACTGTTGTTGATGATATTTTTTCAGAAGCTTTTAGATTACATTGCTTGACTTTAAGATCTCTCCTAGTTATAAACTTATGATAGTATAAAAAGAAATATAAAGTATTATTAGCCTGGATCTGTGATTACATTGATATGAGGCTTCATATTGACAATTTTTGGTAAATTACTCTTGGAGAGTAACCTATAGTATTGAGAGGTTAAAGGACTTCCTCTTTGCAGCCAAATACCATGTCAGAGTTAAATCTTTCTGATTCCAGAATTTACACTCTCTTAATTAAAAGTCATGGCAGCTCATAGTATAAATACAGTTCACATACATACAAACAAAAACATGCTTCAAAGGGAAAGTGATGTAAGGATTTCATGGGGTAGAAATGAGGAGAGAACAAGTTTCAGATATAGAGAATTCCTTGCAGAATGGCATGACTTCTCAGACATTCAGGTAGGGAAAATGAAGATTGGAATAAGGAAGGCTAGGGAGATTCAAAGGAATTAGCTAAACTAACAATTTTAAAAGAAAAGCTGCAAAATATAGGCCAGGTTTCAATCTAAAGAAGGAGCTCAGATGGACCCTGATTCTCTCCACGAGTTCCAGGACCAACTGAACTTTTCCTAAGATTCTAAACTCTCCTTAACTGACAGAAAACTCTGTAGTAAAGTTTGCATGGCTGTATGCACCCTCTCTGCACCACAATGGCACGGAGAATAGAAATGGAATGCCATGTATGGGGGCCACCTAGTAGGCCAGTTTGATTGGAACAGAAAATATGTAGGTTTGTTAGTCATAGATGTTTGACCATGAATGAGCTGGATCCTTCCTTGAGATGAAGTCCAAATAAAGTTAAAAGAAACATCCTGGTCAAGATACATCTCATTTCCTCACTACCTCAATATATCTTTTATGAATGGAGGGATATTCTTAACATAGATTGAATATGTTTCAGTCACTGAAAATCATTCTTATTATTTTTTGTTCAGTTGTTTTTTCAGTAGTATCCAAGTCATTATGACCTCATTAGGGGTTTTGTTGGCAAAGTTATAGGAATGCCTGTCATTTTCTTCTTCAGGTAATTTTACAAGTGAGGAAACAGAAATAAACAGAGTCACACCACCAGAAAGGCTCTATAGTCAGATTTGAATTCCTGAATATTACTCTTCCTGGTTCCATGCCAAAAGCTGTATGTACCGTAACATCTAGATACCTTCTCATTATTTAGACAGTGCCAACAATGTTAGAAAAGCAATATGTCTTAAGAGAAAGTATCCAAAATAAGATAATTCATGGATTTGAATCTCAGATCTGCCATTTCCCTCTGTGTGAACTTGGGCATGTCCCAAGAAATCACAAAATTTTAGAACTGAAAAAGGGCTACAGGAAGCATTTAATAAAACACAAAACTGAATAAGATTCCTCCTCTAAAGCTGACCTAATGAGAGCTCATCCAGCTTGTGTTTAATGATTATCAGGAATAAATAATAACTTTTCTTTGGATTTAGATGTGTAATGGTGTTCCTAAGTTATCTAGAAAATCATCAAGAAAATCTACAGTTGAAAGTCATATGAAAATTTGAGATTTAACACAAATTAAATTGAGACTTTTTTCAGAAACAAAATTAAGAAAATATAGGAAATAATATTACAGTTAAGTGGTTAATTCATAATAAGGAAGTAATATGATGACATTGACTAAATTATAGGTTTAATTCTATGTAAATAAAAGGAATAAGCAGAAATTTTATAGAGTTAGAAAAACTAATGACAAAATTCATTCGGAGGAATAAAAGATCAATAAGGTCAAATGGCATATTTTTAAAAGGGAATAAAAAGTAGAGCCTTAGCTACATATGATATCAAAGTATAATGTAAAGAAACATCATTAAAGGCAACTGAAACTAGATAAAATAAAAATGTAGCAAGTAGAAAAAACAGCAAGAATAAGAAAAGACATGACAAAAATTATTTTTTGTTAATTATCTCTGATAAATATTTGACATCTCATATCACAGAGAGCATTTCAAAAAAGTAAATGATAGGGACTCAGTAATCACATCAACCTATTTTTTTCTGTATCAATATCTTTTTGATAATTTCTTTCCAATTCAGCAAAGGCAGTTTCATATTTCTTTGTTATCTCCCATCCTTATATAGGGATATCTTCTCCCTAGTTGCCATTTCTGTTCTGTCCTTTCTGGTTTAAGAGCTATTTTCTCTAATTACACAGCACTCTTAAGTCTCAGTTTCTTTGTATGTAAAATGGGGATAATCTTATGTGGATCATTTATTTCACTGGGATATTGAGAAGATCAAATTAGTGTACATAAAATGCTTTATAATCTTGAAGAGCCATGTAAATGTGAGTTATTTTTTATCATCACATAAAAATCATGTAGACCACGAAGATGAAAGAAGCTTTAAAAATTGCATGGGCTGTACATTTTCTAGCTTCTTCCTGAGCATCACCTGAGGTTCACTGATGTTTTGTACCTCTGATCATTTTCCAATTATTTTAACTATCCCCATGAGTGAGGCCATAAACCAAGGACCCTTTCATGCTGCTGACTAAATGATCATGCATTGAAGGTAATAATTATCTAATCATGAGGACCACCATCATTCACACAAAATGTTTAGAGAAAATTTTAAAGGAATGAAATAGGGGAAAAAAGAGGAAATATTGCACCTGTATAAAAAATTAACAAATAATCTCAGCTGGAGACAACACAAGATTAACCTCTCCACTATAGGGTTTACCTAGTTTGAAGACAAAGTTTTGTTACATAAGGGTTGTTAGAAATGGTCCTTATACTTAAACATAATTTCTCTCTCTCTCTCTCTCTCTCTCTCTCTCTCTCTCTCTCTCTC
>NW_025353722.1:0-2271 GCF_016433145.1 Gracilinanus agilis
TTTTTTTTTTTAAAAAATAGAGTAAAAGGAAGGATCTTTGTTTTACAACTATGGAATGGAGGATAATTCATATCTTAAGAAGGGAGAAAGGCAATCCTAAAATACAAAGGTGACAATTTCTATAGCAAAAAAAGGTAAAAGGTGTTGTTTTTTTGCATGACTAAAATAAATACAATTAGGATTAGAAGAGAAAAAAATTTTAAAGATGAAAAGGATAGAAAGGAGAAGAGCATGAAAATGTGAAATAAAAGAAGAAAATAACAGTAATGTATTTCTCATTTTCTATCCTTGGTTTCTTTTGTTTAATTTATGGATGTACACATGGCCACTTTAATCAGTCCCCTTTTCTAGCAGTGAAGTCCAGGTCTTAGTACAGGTCCTTTCTTCTGATATTCACCCAATGTAAATAGGAGTCATCAAATGCTTAAGGCATAAATGGTTTATACAATCAAATAGTATTTTTCTACCATTTAATTATGTTGCTTAATAACATTCAAATCCATAAGGCACTGGACAATTTTTTTCTGGCACCTCAAGATACATCCTCAGGGCATATCTGTTCTTAATCAAGATCCTCAGTTGAGAGTTTAAGAGCAAGACATTCTAGATCCCCAAATTTGCTCCCAAAGCTTGTGACTCCCTTCATTCCATCTGTCCCAAATTACTTGGGTTTTAAAACTCAGCTCCTTTAATTTCTGTGCCTTAAGGATGAAGGTCTTGAGGAATGAAGGGGGGGAAGGGTAAAGAATTGGTCCCAAATCACCAGTTAAACAGCACTGCCCTAGTCTATTATTATTCGTGTTTGTATAACACTTTAAATCTTACAAAGGATTTTTCTCTTAACAAACTTAGGAGTTAGATAACACAAACTTGAGCCTCATCTTTTTGCAAAGAGGAAACTGGGTCTGGCATAGGTCTGAGTCTCAGACAGCTAGAAAAATTGTAGTACATATTGGAAACACATTCTCTTCTAAAATGAGTTTTTAGCAAACTCTACTACTGTTAAAGTTACAGGAAAAGTACTACACTAGATATCAAGAGATTTGACTTCAGGTTCTAGCTCTGGATCTAACAAAATAACATGCACCATAAATAGAAGATAAAATGGGAGAGGGTGGGCTTAACTAGAAGCTGAAAAATCAGAAAAAGCTTCTTGTTGAATGTAGTACTTGAGATAAATTTTGAAGAAAACAAGGGCTTCAGTGAGAAAAAGGTGAACAAGGGAGTGAGTTTTAGATCTGGAAGCTAGGGAGAATTAAAGCAGGGAGATGGTATAAATTATAGAATTGTCTTGAATAATATGATATTCAGTAATTTCTCTGTCATTGATATATTCAATTTAGAGTTACATGTGAAGGAATGGTCATGGTATGTATATCCTATGACATTATTTAATTAAATTGTTTAGTACTATATTACACAGGTTGATAATGGGTATTTTGTGCCAAGAAGAATTGACTTTATTGTTGATGTTGCTGATAAGGAAGGATGTAACATGGGAGAAAAGAGATTTAAAAAGCTATACAACATTGAAGAAAGACCTTCTTGATACACAATAAATCAAAATCTTTGTTTGTTTGTTTGTTTGTTTCTTTCTTTCTTTCTTTCTTTCTTTCTTTCCTTCTTTTTCTTTCTCTCTTCTAATTTGAGTCCACTGAGACAGGGGTGATATGAGCAGGTGACATTACTTACAGTTTTTATTTCCCTGGGGCAGTATCTGTTGTTGTTGTTCTTTATCAGATATTTTATTAAGAGACTAGAAATGTCTACAGCTGGCTATCCCTATGATGTTAGTGATCATTTATCTCTGGAGGTTTTGTGATTGTGGGACACAGGTAACCCAACAATGTTTACTTTCAAATCCTATGTGCTCATTTTTCATAGCATCTTAGGAAGTGAACAGAATTAAAATATGAGACACTGAAAAATTGAGGTACAAATGTAATATACTCTGAAAAAATATTCTTTCATTCTAAAAAAAAGTCACCACAAGGATTTCAGGGAATATATGATCATTTTAAAGTGGTTTAAAGAAATTGTCAAATGATAAATCAATCTCTAAATGTTCTCTGAAAGGCAATCATAAGAGAAATTATTTATCTCTTTCTTATCCTATGTCTTGAAAGACAATATCATATTAGGGAGATTATGAGGGAATTTTGCCAAAGCTAGCCATGTTTATGATACATTGTCTCTAGCTCTACTCTCTCTCTCTTTCTTTCTCTCTCTCTCTCCCTCTCTCTCTCTCCCTCTCTCTCTCTCTCTCTCTCT
>NW_025353723.1:0-4686 GCF_016433145.1 Gracilinanus agilis
CAGAAAGAAAGGGAAGGGAGGGAGGGAGAGAGAGAAAAAGAGGAAGGGTGGGGAAAAAGTGAGGGAGAGGAAAGAAAAAGAGAGGGAGAGAATATTCATTCAATTGAGTACCTGGTGAGGGTGGGGGAAATGAGGGAGAGAACATAAGCTAATGAGACTCTGGGTATGAAACAACTGTCTTTCAGGTCATTTAAAATTCCCTAATGACTAAATTAATGACAAATTAGCTTCCTTTTTGTTCTATTTTTGAATGATAGTTTCCATTAGGAATGGTGTCTCTTAGTAGTTCTGGGTCTCTAGTCATAGCCTGCTCTGTTAGTCCTGTGGGAACAGCCCCCTCCCCAGTCCTGCCAAGGTCCTGGCCCCTGAGGTGGAGTACCCTCCCTCCACCACCCCCCAGCTGCTTGGGCAGTGGCCCATGGCTCCCAGATGGTGTTGTATTCATTCTCATGCTCCCAGGTCTACCTACAGACAGTCTGTTTAGTTGGAAGGGAGCAAACACCTTGGTCTGCTGTTATCATCACCTTTTGTATTTGCTCACAGCATTCTGGGGAAATACTGTTTCAGCAACCTGCAAAAAGCCACATGGTGAGTTTTCTAAGTAGTTTAATAAATGATTCCTCTCAACCCTAACAAATCCACAGACTCAAACTTGGGCAATTGATGCTGATAAGACATGCAGTCAAACCTCCCTGATGCCATCATTCACATTATAGAACCTCAGAATGTAAAGGACCTGGCGTGACACCTAGGGCTACCTAGGGGGTAGCTAGGTGGCTCAATGGATAGAGAGCTAGGCTTGGAGATGGGAGATTCTGAGTTCAAATCTGGCCTCAGACACTTCCTTGGTCACTCTGTGACCTTGGTACCCACAACTCTGAACCACCAGGATGGAAGGATCCCATGTGCTTGATAACCAGCTTTTCTGTGTCCCTGGTCCCTACTACTGTCTGGTCCTCCTCTTTCTGCTCCCTTTCCTGGGGGAGGCTTGATACAAACTCTTGTTTTCCTCCCTTTTTTTTTAGTGATACTCTAACAGATTTTGTGTTCTTTCCTGGGCAGATTTGACATCACCGAATAGTAAGAAATCTGTGCCATCTTCCAAGGATCCTCCTTATTCTTCCTCAGTCCCTGGTCCTGGGAATCCTCCTGGTGATGTTCCCCCGCCTCAGGTATGACCCCAGAGGGGAGTAAAATGCCATATCAGAGATAGCTAGGTGGCTCAATGGACAAAGAGCCAGCCCTGGAGATGAGAGATCCTGGGTTCAAATCTGACCTCAGGCACTTCCTAGCTGTATGACCTTGGGCAAGCCACTTTAACCCCAATTGCCTAGCCCTTACTGCTCTTCTACCTTGGAACTGATATTTAGTTTTGATTTTAAGTTAGTATCAGCTACTAAGTATGGGTTCCACAGAAGAAGAGGGGTAAGGGTTCAGCAACTGGGGTTAAGTGACTTGCCCAGGGTCATATAGCCAGGAACTGTCTGAGGGCAGATTTGAACCTAGGACCTCCTGTCTCTATATCTGGCTCTCTGTCCACTGAGCCTCCTAGTTGCCCCAGAAAGTAAGGATTTAAAAACAAAAATGTGATTTCCATCCTCGCCCTCCCATCGTTATCCAGTAGCTTCCTGGCACCATACAAAGTGGACAGCCAGAACAGGAAAGGGGCAAATAAGGGGAGCTTAGCCCTTGCCATTCATTACTAGGGTAGGGTGAGAGAGCTCCATAGCCTCATGCTATTTTGTTCCTTTCCTCTGCCCTCTCCCAGCATGCACACAGAGTAGTTGGCAGGATTATTGCCTAAGATACTCATTTTTGCAGTAAGTCAGATATAACCTGCCTCTATGATATGGCCCATGCCAATAGGCAGGAAGTTCTCCCTTGTAGAAATCATAATGCAAAGAGGCGCCAGCACTCGGTTTCCTACTGTCACAGTTGGATGCACTTAGCAGGAAGGAGGCCAACTTTTTTAATCCCTGTTTCAGATATCAGATCTGATATCTGATCATCTTTCAAAAGATCAAAGACCTCCAAACATCCAGGCAGATGGTGTGACTTGCTCAGGGATGACTAGAAATGGAGGTTTGATCTAGAAATGGAGATCATGATCCCTATGAGATCATGACCAAAGTGTGGAAAGCACAGCAAGAGCTCACGTAGACTCTCTCCTGGCTTCCGTGTCTTTAGCAAGGGAAAACAGTTTTCCATCATCAGTGTAAAAATCTCTAGAACCAGAAGAAGCACAGAGAGCCAGGCCTGGAGGTGGAAGGGTCCTGGATTCAAATCTGACCTCAGACACCTCCAGCTTTCAGAATTGGAAGGGACAGCAATGACAGTCTAGTGGAACTCAGACCAGAAAGAGACTTTCCGCAACAACTCCAAGAA
Organism: Gracilinanus agilis; assembly: GCF_016433145.1. NCBI lineage: Eukaryota > Metazoa > Chordata > Mammalia > Didelphimorphia > Didelphidae > Gracilinanus > Gracilinanus agilis. Next base: position 2,386 of record NW_025353723.1, read on the forward strand.
GCAATAATTCTGCTATGGCTCAAAGACCTTCACTGAAGGAGAACCAACTACTCCCTGAGGCTGTCCATTCCAATTTGGGGAGGCTTTAATAGTCAGGAAGTTGTTCCTGTCTCAAACCTAAATTTGCCTCTTTCTGACTTCTACTCCTTCCAAGTTCTGCCTCAGGGGCCAGGAACAAATAGAATACCTTTTCTGAAGAATTCACTTCTGTCCCAGCACCACCCAACCTGAACCTACTTTTCTCCAAACAAGCATTCTCAGATCCTTTGGGACAACAACAACAAAAACATCCCATGGCACAGACTCCAGTCTCTGGTTACTTTTCTCTGGATGTTCATTAGCATGTAATCCTCCCTTCCAAAATATGATGACCATAATATTCTAGATAGGCTCTGGCCAGAGAGGAGGGAAATGGAATTAATTTTCTTTGGAATAATTTGTAAATTGGTAGAAAAACTAAGGAAAGGATAAAGAAGAGGAATTCTCTGCTCCCTCTTGCATCAGCCTCCTTCTAAAGTTTAGGTAGATTGGGCATTTTCCCAGGGCAGGCGCCATATTGCCTCCTCTCATTAGGGCTTCCTATATCACCAAACTCAAGGTTCTCTGTTCCTGATGTTGACAGATTGACTAACTTCCAGGTACCTCTTCAGGAGCAGCAGCATCACCATGACCACTATCATTGTTGTCATCCTCCTCCTCATCATCATTGCCTATTAACCTAAGGCAGTGATGGGCAAACTACAGCCTGCTGGCCAGATGCAGCCCTTCTCCTTCATAATCTTTCAGTCATTAATAGGGCTTAGTATCACAAAAAAGTACAAGAATTTTTTTTAATTTTTTTCATAAATTCCAGTAAGTCTTTATTGACCAAGTGGTACAGTAGACACAGTGCTGGACCTGGAGTTAGGAAGACCTGTCTTCCTTAATTCAAAACTGGTTTTAAACACTAGCTGTGTGACCTTGGGCAAATTGCTTAATCTTGTTTGCCTCAGTTTCCTCATCTGTAAAATTAGCTGGAGAAGGAAATGGCGAGCCACTCCAGGATCATGAAGAGTCAGACATTACTGAAATGATGGAACAGTAACAGCATTTCATTTTTATCCAATAGTGTAAAATTTTTTAAAATATAAGACTTTTGTAAAATGTATCATTGTTATTTTTTAATAAATTATATTGGCCCACCTAAAGTTTTTTTCCTTTCCTTTGGCCCTCTCTTTAAGAAGTTTGCCCATCACTGACCTAAGGCATCTATAGAAAAATTAATAATAGAAGTAGCTAGAATTTCTATAGTCTTTTAATGTACCATTGCTAGACATTTTTATTTCATTTATTTATTTGTTTGTTTGTTTGTTCGTTCATTCATTCATTTATCTATTTATCTATTTATTCATTTATTCATTTATTTATTTATGCATTCATTCATTCATTCATTCATTTATTTTACCTAATTAGGCTATTGGGGTCAAGTGACTTGCCCAGGGTCACACAGCTGGGAAGTGTCTGAGGCCAGATTTGAACCCAGGATCTCTTGTCTGTAGGCCTGGCTCTCAATCCACTGAGCTACCCAGCTGCCCCCTGCTAGACATTTTTAAAAAACCCTTACCTTCTGTCTTAGAATCAATATGGTGTATTGGTTCCAAGGCAGAAGAGCAGTAAGGACTAGGCAATGGAGGTTAAGTGACTTGCCCATGGTCACACAGCTAGGAAGTATCTGAGGCCAGCAGGACCTCCCATCTTTAGGTTGGGCTCTCACTCTACTGAGCCATCTGGCTAACCCCTTCTTAGACATTTTTTAATGGAGTATAGTGCTAGCCAGTAGTGTATCATGACACAATTTGGAAATAGAATTTATCAGTCAGAGGCAGAGGCTTCATATTATTTTTGCCAAGGACACTCTTAAGTCCAAGAGACACAACAGAGATTCACAGATCAATGCAGGGCAACTGTAAGAAATAACTTCATTTTGAAGCCCAGATTTGATAAAAAAGAGTAGAAATTGAGAACATATTTGTATCTGAAGAGAGAGAACTCTAGCGAACTCAAAGACATTAAAAATCTTCACTTAGCACAAACACCAGGAGTTCCTAATAACAAAAGAGATGACAAAATTAACGACAGTTTTTACTTCATGTAAATTCTACTTTAGGTAAAAAGTTCCTGAAAGAAATCTACATTCTAAAAAATCCCTTTTGTTAATTTACTACATAGTTTGTCTTCTTTCTCTCCCTCCCTCCCTCTCTCTCTCTCTCTCTCTCTCTCTCTCTCTCTCTCTCTCTCTCTCTCTCTCTCCTGTCTCTTATA
>NW_025353724.1:0-2295 GCF_016433145.1 Gracilinanus agilis
CTCCTCCTCCTCCTCGTCTTCCTCCTCCTCCTCTCTTCCTCTGTCCCGCCTCCCTCTCTCCCATTTCCTTTCTCTCTTCTCTCTCTCCCTCCTTTCCTCCTCCTCCTACTTCTCTCTCTCTCCTCCTTTCTGTCACATTTCCTTTCTCCTCTCTCCTCCCTCTCCTCTCATTCCCTCTCTGTCTTTCTCACACACACAACACACAGAGACAGGCTTCACAGATCTAGTACAAATAGCTTCCTCTTTAAGAACATAGGACAATAAGGGCCTTCCTATCAGAACAAAGATGTTCAGGTGAGAATGAGGTGTTAAACCTGGATACACGACTTACAAAATCAATTCTTCAGCCCTAGTCATCATACTTTAATCATTCTCATCCTCTCCTTGACTGCTTGCAAAGCAAGGCAGATGAGATGCTGCTGCCTAGAGTGAGTCATTGTGGAAATGTCAGAGTATATCACAATTTTTAGGATACTTTTGGGATGTTAGGAAAGCACCGTCCAGCCCCTACAGGTTGGATTGTTTCCAGAATTTCTTTAGGTATCTAAAACTGGTATAATATGTGAAAAAATCATTCACTTAGGCCCAGACCATGCCTCTGGCTTCTCTGATCCAGGGAAATCTACCCTACACCACTCTTGAACTCCTACCACAATAGTATATTGAATTTAAAATTACCTCCCTGGAGAGAAGCAGAATGTCAATTTACAGAAAGTTGGATAATCATGGAGAACATGATTTTGATTCCAGTTTCCTCAGTTCCATAGAATTTTGGCTCAGGGCATTGTTTTTCAGTCTATGCTCTACAAGGATGATTTTTGAATGTCATTTTCCTGCTAGTTTTTGTCCAGGGTGCTGAATGTGTTAGAAACTCGGTGGGGAGCATAGGAAGAGAATGAATGATGCCTGACTTAGGGAAAGGAGGGAAACAAGAATGAACAAAGGATTGGGCTTGGATGTGCTCATGTTTTATCTCTCCTGGTTAGAATGTGAAGTCTTTGAGAACAGACATCATTGCATTTCTCTTTGTATTCTTGCTGCTCGGAACATTGCTTGGCATAAAGCAGGTGTGATAGATAGATAGATAGAGAGAGAGAGAGAGAAAGATGCTTTTATAATGGATAAGGAAAAGGAGCAAGAAAACCAATGGAGCAAGGTGCAAAGAATGGTCCCTCTGTAGATTGTGTGAATGAATGAAAAAGGGAAACCGGGTTCTTGAACTTGGGATATCTCCCTCTTTATTAATTCTCATCATCTACCTAGAACCCAATAGTAATCGCATTTATATAATGCTTTAAATTTTGTGGAAGATTTTACATATATTATCCCATTTAATCCTTGCAACAATCTTATAAGGTAGGGGCTATCATCATCCTCATTTGAGATGAGGGAACTCAGATGGTTAAGTAAATTGTTTAGTGTTACATTGTCTTAGGTATGATTTAAACTCAAGTCTTCCTCACTAGCTACTAATACTAAGTCCCTCTAAGAGACCTAGTCTGTGGTAGACTTGCTCCATAAACTTCTAGGATGTGTAATTCCAAATGTAAATGGCATAAAGAACAAGTTACCATCTTGCTGGGGCTTTCACCTAGAAAAGCAGTAGATATGGACAAAAGAGTACTAGCTTGAGATCCAAATTCATAGAATCTCAGAGTCAGAAGGTCTCAATGGTCATTTAATCCAACCAGTATGTGACTGACAACCCCTGAATGATATTCTCCACATATTACCATCTAGCCAATAATGGAGACCATGAGTGAAGGGGAATCCTCTAAAAGCTTTCCATTCATTGAATGGAAGACTGCCCACCTGCAACTTATATCGATGGCTCGTAGTTCTGTCTTCAATACCTTTTTTCTAAACTAGCATTTCCAGTCCCTTCCACTCATCCTAATAACAGTATAGATTCTGATCTCCTCACTATCTTGGCTACTCTCCTCTGAAGCCACCCAATTTTGTTCATACTCTTCTTAAAAAGCAGCCAGATGGTACAGTGGAGAGTATTGTGTCTGGAGTCAGGAAAATTCACCTTTGTAAGTTCAAATCTGGCTTCAGACACTTTTTAGCCATGTTACCCTGGGCAAGTCATTTAGTTCTGTTTGCCTTCATTTTCTCAAGAGTAGAATGAGCTAGAGAAGGAAATAGCAAACCACTCTATTATCTTTGTTGTTATGAGTAAAATTCCTTGAGATATATATTAATTTATGATTATTTATTAGTAAAACTTAGAGAAGGAGAGAGAGAAAGAGAGAGAGAGAGAGAGAGAGAGAGAGAGAGAGAGAGAGAGAGAGA